>NC_068995.1:15207839-15213643 GCF_001194135.2 Octopus bimaculoides
TTTTTACCAGTTGAGTGGACTGGAGCAGTGTGAAATAAAGTGTCTTGCTCAAGGACACAACGCGTCGCCGGGAATCGAACTTACGACCTTACGATCGTGAGCCGAATGCCCTAACCACTAAGCCACGCGCCTTCACACAAATTAGATCCCTCATCAGAAATTACATACTGGTATGAATGATTACGACCAACAAAAATATGCAAAGGCCTTTCGTAGCCCAAACCCCATGTGATATCAAGTGGAAAATAATAGAACATCCAGGCCCATATATTAATTCCTCTCTCCCTCTATTATATACACGTGCATTCGAACGTAGCAGGGAACAGCTGATATTTGGCTGTTATCTGGGTCCCGTTGTGTTCACTACACAGTTAAATTTTGGTCATAGAGTTACCAAAGGTTTCGAAAGCCACAGCAGATTAACCAGGTCTCGCCCCAGTACCACCGATACAAATGATGAAGAAACCATTATCGAAACCGATAGAGTGACCAGTCCTGCACCATATGTTACCGCCAGTACAATCGCCACACATAGAGATGATGACCAGTCTAGGACCAGCGACACAGAGGGGGTACCTGGCGTCCTCAGCAGCAGCACTACCACCACAGACGATGACTTAACAATTATCATCGACACCTATGTGATGACTGGCCCTGCACCATATGTTACCACCAGCCGCAGCCACACTACCGCCGGCAGCTACATAGCCGAACATGTGACCAGAAACAATAACCACGGCGATAACACCGCTTCATTGCGCCATATGGACAGCGTCAGCAAAGCAACAACATTCCCAGGCCCGGAGCCTACTTGTAGTGCGAATATAGCTACATCCCAAGTTTGTAAATATATCGGATTAGCCAGTATATTTTTCAAATGTCACTTCCACAACCACCAGTCATCTTTTAGAGACCCAGAAAGACGTTTTGTCACGTCCCTGGCCAGTCATGTGTGGCACCTCAAAGATTAGACGACCCCATGTGATATCAGGTGAAAAATAATAGAACATCCAGGCCCATATATTAATTCCTCTCTCCCTCTATTATATACACGTGCATTCGAACGTAGCAGGGAACAGCTAATATTTGGCTGCTATCTGGGTCCCGTTGTGTCCACTACTCTGATTGGTTGATATTGGCACAATTTGTCTCTTACTCTGTCGCGCCAATTTCCCGTGTATAACCAGTTGGAGTCCCTAAATACAATCACGTTGGATAGCCTGTTCTCTACTCTGATTTGAGCCTATCGACCCCAAAAAGATGAAAGGCAACGTCGACTTCAGCAGAATTCGAATTCAGAACGTAAAGACGGACAAGATGTCGCTAAGCATTTTACTCGGCGTGCTAACAATTCTGTCAACTCTCTGCCCTAAATCACAGTTGTAAATACTAAAATCATTCCAGCCATTCTGTCTTAGTTTTTGCAAGCCCAATGTGACAAGGGTCACATTATTTTCAACCCCAGTGCATTTAGGACAACATAATTTTCAAGCCTAGTGTACGAGGGTTACATAATTTTCGTGTACGTAGCTGTGTGGTGAGAAGCTTGCTTCCAAACTACATGGTTCCGGGTTCAGTCCCATTGCGTGGCACCTTGGGCAAGAGTCTTTTACTATAGCCTCTGGCCGACCGAAGCCTTGTGAGTGGATCTGGCAGACGGAAACTGAAAGAAGCTTGTCGTGTGTGTGTGTGTCTTTATGTCTGCTTGTCCTTCCTATCATCGCTTGACAAAGATGGGGCTTACAAATAGTAAGTCCTGGAGGTCGAATTGTTCGACAAAAGCACTTCAAGGCGGTAAGTAAAAGAGTGTATCTAGTACCACACTACTTTCAAACCCAGGGTATCTAGAACTGCATTATTTTAAAATCCGGTTTTATTTAGGACAACATAACTTTAAAACCTTGTCTCTAGAACCACATTATTTTCAGACCAAATGTGTCTAGAAACTCAGTTTTGGCTGCTATTTTTAGCAGATTTATCGACTCAGAAGTTCGTTTGAAATAACACTTTCGTGGCATTTGTGTTTGCGCGTGTGTGTGTCCCAAATTGTTATTGTGCTGCTGTGAAAAACAACGAGCAAAAACATATAGAAATATTTAGTAATAAATTTTTTTTAAATAACATAAAATAATTAGACTTGGCAGGTTTTAATAACGACCTCTAGAGACCTCCAGTACACGTGTCCTCCGTGGGGGCGGGTAGTTTGAAGTAAAGTCGGTCATTGGTGATAACATTCAACCTTTGGAGTGTGTGACCAACAAATTTAAAAGCTATTGCTACTACTACTGTCGCTATTACTATAATTACTGTTATCATACAAAGAAACTGAATTATAAAACTTTTTTCATCTAGTTTGCAAAATTCTTTATGTGAAATCGTGTGGTGAAGCAAATTGTCATGCCTAGGGGGTGAGTCATATTGCCTTAATGCCTTATTATCTAACACAGTCCATTGACAAGGTTGCAAGAGGCAACGAAAATTTTTGAAGTAAAAACAAATCATATAATGAGTGGAAATCAAACCGGTGTGTTAGATGATAAAACATTAAGACAATATGACTCTCCCCAGATACAACACAACGTTGTAATTAAATAAAAAGTTCAGAGTTGCCTCCCTTGCTTGCTGGGTCAACTATTAGCAAAACCATTTGAAATAATCAAATCCTATTTATTATTATTACTATTTCTTAACTATGTTAAGGCGGTGAGCAGGCAGAATCGTTACCGCGCTGGGCAAAATGCTTTGCGGCATTTCGTCCAACTTCACGTTCTGAGTGCAAATTCCGTCGAGGCCGATTTGGCCTTTTATCCTTTCGGGGTCGATAAAATAAGTACCAGTTGAATATTGGGGTCGATATTACCGATCTACCCCTCCCCTAAAATCGTTGCCCCTGTGTCGAAATTTGAAACCACTATTTCTTAACTATGTGATCAATGCCCCTTTATGTTTAAATTATCAATCAATCTCATTCTTTGGCGCTATTTGCTGTTTTTTTTTTAGTCGGGGACTAAACCAGCTCTCCTACTTGAGCAGCTTGTTACTCTTGGACACCCTCAAAACTGATGCACAAGCGCTCGATACTTGGCGATGACGACTGCTTTGTGTATTAGCGCATGGGGAACTGATCCACGTGTATTTGTCAGACCAAGTCAGATAATCAGAAGGGCTTTTTTTTCTATCTGGTATTCCTGATTAAACTCAAAATTATTTGAGCAAACTCAAGGCGTCCTGACATCTAGGGACATCATCTTTCTAAATAAATATGTTCATGAGTTCGTTCGGTGTTAGGAGCCTCAACACCCTTTTTATCAGCACTTCATAAAAAAGCCTTATCCACTACATTGAAGACAGATACCAGATGAAACTATCAAATGACAATACCCTTTCTCCTTTGCGCACCTGGAGTTCTTCCTTCAGGTACCAGGCCTGTATGACATATCCTTCTTTCTACACCGCTCGCTTTCTTTATATTATATTTTTTTCTTCCCGTAACTCTCCTTTACCAGGCATCGATTTTCATTCAACGATTCGTTACTGTTCACCAAATCTAACACACTATATTTCAGGTGTAGTCCAGGTAGACGTGCTTAATTTTTTATATATATTGATCCTTCCAAGTTGTTCTGTAATAGAGATCCTTATCTACTAATGCCCAAAGATGGACTCCGTTTGCTCCGGGTTAAACACCAAAGGTTGGTTGGAAAGACAACTGCGCATTTCTCTCCATGGAATTGCTTCCCTTAAAAGATGGCGGTTTATTTCCATTGTAAACAATCAACAATTTGTTGTTGAGGTAAATATAAAGATTTTACATTCGCAAATAATCGTTTCCCTTCGAAATCTCTTCCGAATACTTCTGTTGTTATTTAGATAGCATTTCTTTTTTTAGTTGGTCGTTAAATTTTATGCATCTGCTTAATGTTTCGGTGAACTTTTGTGTCTTGAAATTACCGATAAAAAGTGTTTTTATTAAAACACATTATAATGATTTCAAGGGAAAAAAGTAACAAAAGATTTAAAGGAACATTGTAAATCAAATTACTAAAAATTCTGATTTTCATTTTATGTTAACGGGGTATTTTTTTTAATGCAGAATGAAAATAACGAACCCTGGGTAGCTGTTGCTTCCCGAGCCTTTAAAAACATGTCTTCAGCCCCACCTTTGCAATCACCTGCGGTAATACCGTGTTTCCGGGTGTTCCAAACATTTTTTGGAGAGGATTACCAGTTTCTCCTGACATGATTTTCTTTTATTGAAGAAGTGTACAAGCCTCTATTTTGATTATTTATCGATTTCCGTTTTTCTTCCCTCTCGTTTTTTTACTCTCCATTTTCATTCCTTTACAAATACGTTCTTTTTTATTAGATTATTGCGAGTAAAATTACATCTAAATTTTCCGTAATTATAAAAGATAAGTGGTAGGACAGGAAAATAACAGATAACACTAACAATAAACATCAGATAGCATCGTAAAGCCATTATTTTTGACTAATTAAACTATCAGCACATACTGTACAAGACAAGTCACATCGATTTAGTTTCATTGTTGAATACATTTGTTCTTTAAATACAATATCAGGGACAATTTCGCAAGTATACAACAAAAGACCTTTGAAACTTAACGATATATACTTCTCTAAAATAATTAAAGGTGTGGCAGTGTTATTAGTGTGTCTGTCAGAATGCTCAAAATGCTTTGCAATATTTAGTTTATAGTTCTTGATGTTCCGTGTTCAAATGAAACTGAGGTTTACTTCGTTCCTCATTCTTCCAGTGACAATCAAATAAAGTGCTAAGTTTTGGGGTTGATTTAATTGTCTCTAACCGACTCTCTCCATATTTCCGACCTTTGGTGTATGTTTAATTATTATAATGTATTATCGTTACCATCATCATTCTTTTAACATCCACTTTTCTGTGTATGCATGGATCAGGCGGAGTTTATCGAGGCAGATTTTCTGCCCTTCCTGTCACCAACCATTGAGTGTTTTGATATTTCCTCTTGACTAAGTATGTTTTCAAAGAATGTTGGATATATATAACACTGTGAAACTCATTTACAACTATCACACTATATCAAGACAAGGAGAAAGAAACAAAAGCATACACATTCATATATACATATAATACGCTGGACAGCTCCCCGACTGGTCAGCTCCTGTCAAACTATCCAACCCATTCAGAATGGAGTGGATGGAACAAGAACACACGCGGATACGAAAAGTGTTGCTGAAGGTGTGAAGAAAGATTTCCGGACAATGGACACAAAATAAATAAGAACAGTAATAAACGAGTGAATAAAAAATATATATAGTGCGTGTGTTTATTTGGCAAAAATAATTAAATAAATAAAGTGACCATCCCGAAATACAACAAAACGAATTCTATTATTTGTTTCGGTCAATTTGACTACGGCCATGCTGGAGCACTGCATTTAGTCGAACAAATCGATTCCAAGACTTATTCTTTGTAAGCCTAGTACTTATTCTGGATCTTGTTCAAAACGGGGGCACCAGTTTTCATTTATGTTTTATGTAGTGTTTTTGGTACCGAAAGACTTTCAAACTTCGTATACTTATCTATTTTGTGTTATAGAACAGAAAATAATTTTTGTATTCGAATTTATTTCATGTATACAGCTGAATGGACGTCAGTGATTGGTTGAAATTACAGAAATACGACAACTTTAACATGAAATAACTTGCGATGTACGTTTTTTTGTTAAGAAAACTAAGAGAAAAAGATGTTTTATATGACACATTCTACCAGTGTCCTAAGTTTCAAAGTGTTTCGTTAAGAAAAT
>NC_068995.1:15213979-15218101 GCF_001194135.2 Octopus bimaculoides
TATATATATATATATATATATATATATCTGTAGTTGACTTCATTTAGGGATAGAGTAGGTTCGAACCAGAATCTGTAAAATTTCATTTAACAGTTCAACAGCACTTTTCCCACAGAGAAACAATATGCATACATATATATGATAGGCTTCTTTCAGTTTCTGTCTATGAAATCTACTTACAAGGCTATAAATGGCCCATGGTTATAGAAGACATTTAACCAAGGTACCATACAATGGCACTGAACCTGAAACTATGTGTTTTGGAAGCAAACTTCTTATCCACACAACTACACCTGCACCATTCATTATACAATAAAAATAATACAATTATATAATGTATTCAATGAAGTCTTCTGAGATAAGTTTATTGTTTAACCAATGATAGAGATATTTTCAATTCACTGTCATTGGAATTTTGTAATGTTTTTTTATAATTATTTATATATAACAAAATGTCTTATGTTTAATTCTTTAACATTCATATTATTCTGTCAAGTGGAATGTTTATTTATTCACACTGCATTGAATTAACCCTTTCGTTACCGTATTTATTTTGAGACGCTCTGTGTTTCTTTCAATTACCTTAAATATAACAAAGAATTTAGTAAAATAACTTTGTCATCATTCAGCTAGTGTTAGGAACATTAATTGTGACTAAGGTTTGGTGGAAGATTTTAATTCAAAACTTATGAAAGCAAGACATTTGTACTCAGAGCCAGAACTGGTTTCAGCTGGGTTGGTAACAAAAGTGTTAATCATGCATTGTCTTTTAGCTTTGAGACTTTGATTATGGGATAGTTTACTTTTAGTATGACATTGTGAGGTAGGCATGAGAAACTGTTTTTGGCCAGTTTGAGCATAAAAAAAAAAGAATATTTTGGCTAGATATGCTGGTTTAAATGTTAAAAGGTTTACTTTATTCTTACTCTTTTGTAGTTTTGACAGCTGTAGTAACTGAAATTTCCCAACACTAAGCAATAAAATGAGTGTGAAATACCAGCCTATACCATCTAATGACCCTTATGAAAGTGAAATCGATTTCTCGTCTCCTTTTGACTATGATTTGAAGCCTACAAACCAAAAGTTTCGCTCCATCTTCACTTATTCTGACCTAAATCCTCATAATGCTGATGTTAATTTAACATCAGGTAAGTATAAGTATATTTGTTACTTTAGTTAAGGTTGTTATGTGAAGGTGTGTGTGGCCTTGTGGTTAGGAGTTTAGCAGGAGCAAAGTGATGTGGCTATGGCCCTGGTAATATTATAATCTTCTGGTTTCAACCGAGTCATGATTAAGAGCACCAAGAAATACATAAACATGGGTTAAAACTGACAGCCACATTTATTTCTCCACTAATAGAAGATACAACAAACTGGTACAACATGAATAATACTGTTAGCAAATATACATTGGTTACTCATGCAGTTTGTACATGACAATGTGTATGGGAAAAGAACAAAGCATGGTGTCAAAGTCTTCTGCTGACAATTTTTTCCTTGCTCTGATAGCTTAGAGGAAATTCTTTATTTATTGTTCTAGGGTGGCTCAAAATGCACCACACTTTTCTGGTTTGGCATCCAATTGGCATGAACAAGTTTGGTCAAGAAAACAAGTGTAAAAGCTGTTAGGAGCCTATTTAAGCTTAAAGAAACTGTGTACATATACTTGCTACAGGAGTATTAGACTGATAGTTGTAAGGTTGTGGGTTCAATTTGTAGACCAGGCAGCACATTGTGTCTTTGGACAAAGAACATTATTTGAATATATTTATATTTGTTACTTTTGATGAGATAATTAGGAAAGAAAAAATATTTGTTACATTTGACTGATTGTAACATTTGGCAGAGAAGGCCTTGTGGCCTAGTAGTTAGGCTATTAGTTTCACAATCAAAAGGTTATGGGTTTGATTCCTGAAGTGGGCAGCACATGTGTACTTGGACAAAATACTTCATTTGAAAATTTTTTTGTATTTGTGACTTTATATAAGGCCATTAACATCTGGTAAGTCAGAAAACATAATGGTAATAGTCCACTAATTATAATGGCTGTTAGTGAAAGCACAAGGCATAGTAGCAAGGCTGTTTGACTCCCAACCATAATGTAGTGGATTTGATTCTTGGATCGGGCAGTATATTATACCCTTGGACAAGACAGTTTATTTCATGTTGCTCAAATTCTCCTGAAAAATAAGTTATGTAAGTATGCTGCTAAGTGGCACCTCACAAGCTGCTAGCTCCAAATTTTGCAGATGCAAAATGTCATTGGCACCTGGTGATTATGGTCTTCTGTTTGAGAAGACCCGTCAAGCCAAGTGAGATTGTAGTCATGGCTGATGCCAGTGTTGTTTAACTGGCATGTAAATGCACCCTTTGAACATTGGGTGATATGCTGTGCTTGAGAAGACCTATCAAACCAAGTGAAATCGTAGTCATGGGTGATGCTAGTGCCATGTGACTGGCACCCATGCCAGTGGCACATAAAAAGCACCGTTCGAATGATGAACCTCACAGAGGCTGTGATAGGTGACCGAGACCTTTGGCGACATACTGTGCTTGAGAAGACCTGTCAAGCCAAGTGAGATCATAGTTGTGGCTGATACCAGTGTAACGTAATTGGCACCCATACTGGTGCCAAGGGCATCCAACCATAGCAACCATGCCAAATCAGACTGGAACCTGATGCAGCTTCCCGGCTTACCAGTTCTGTCAAACCGTCCAACCCTTGCCAGCATGGAAAACAGACGTTAAATGGTAGTGATGATGATGATGGTTGGGATTGAACATTTGGTGTATAGAAAAATATTAGTTGCTTTTTTACTGATTATAACATTTGATAAAGAGGATAATATTGGTAACTTTTGGCAAAGTTGTTACCATTTGGTAAGCAGAAAACTAACTCTCAGAAATTGCAATCATCCATGTGCAGATCAAACAAAAGACACGTATTCTCTTAGACTAGACTTCTCCTAGACTCTTCCTTTTGAGCATTGGACCTTACAGAGGCAAAGTGGTTGTGTTCCTTTCGAGCGTTGGGCCTCACAGAGGCAAAGTGGTTGTGTTCCTTTTGAGCGTTGGGCCTCACGGAGGCAAAGTGGTTGTTCTTTTCGAGCGTTGGGCCTTACAGAGGCAAAGTGGTTGAGTTCCTTTTGAGCGTTGGGCCTCACGGAGGCAAAGTGGTTGTTCCTTTCGAGCGTTGGGCCTCACAGAGGCAAAGTGGTTGAGTTCCTTTCGAGCGTTGGGCCTCATGGAGGCAAAGTGGTTGAGTTCCTTTCGAGTGCTGGGCCTCACGGAAGCAAAGTGGTTGAGGTCCTTTCGAGTGTTGGGCCTCATGGAGGCAATGACTGAGACCTTTGGCATTATGTTGTGCTTGACCCCTCAAGGCGAGCAAAATTGCAGTTGTGGCAGATATCGGTGTCACACAAATTGGCACGTAAAAGTATCCATTACATTCTCAGAGTGATTGGCGTTAGATAGAGACCCACCCCAACCAAAGCTGATTTGGGGGCTAAAAGAAAAACAACTTAAAAACAAAAATTGCAAGCATGAACCTATGATCTGAAATAAGGAATCCTTTTAGAAAGCTGAGTGCACATTTTTCTCTATTTTGCAGCACAAGTTTCCTTCTGGAGGCGTTTTAGCTACTGGGTGATTATATTTGCAGCTTACCTTCTTCTCTTCATTACCATGCCAATCTCCATTTGGTTTGCTTTTAAAGTAAGTGAGATTTATTTACTCATTCCTTTCTATATGGTCTTATGTATTGAAATATAGGCTTTCTGTTTGCAAAAACTAAATATGTCCCATTCCCTCTCTCTATCTCACTCCCTCTTTTTCTTCTCTTCTTTCTTTCTTTCTTTCTTTCTTTCTTTCTTTCTTCATACATACATACATTGTTGTCATCCTGGTTGTCCTCCTCCTATTCCTCTGCCTCTTCTTCTTCCTCCTATTCCTCTGCCTCCCTTATTCCTTCACCTCCACTTCTTCCTCCTCCTATTCCTCTGCTTCCTACTATTCCTCCACCTCTCCTTCTTCCTCTTCTTTCTTGTCCCCTTCTCCTATTCCTCCCCTTTCTCCTATTCCTCCCCTTTCTCCTATTCCTCCCCTTTCTCCTATTCCTCCCCT
>NC_068995.1:15218111-15220382 GCF_001194135.2 Octopus bimaculoides
TCTTTCTTGTCCCCTTCTCCTATTCCTCCCCTTTCTCCTATTCCTCCCCTTTCTCCTATTCCTCCCCTTTCTCCTATTCCTCCCCTTTCTCCTATTCCTCCCCTTTCTCCTATTCCTCCCCTCCCCTTTCTCCTATTCCTCCCCCCTCCTTTGCTTCATGCAGCAGTAGCAACAACAACAACATCTGGTTTTCTCCCCTATCATAAACAATACAGCTTACCTGTTTCTCCTCATTGCCTATGTTATTATGTCTTAGAAAGCCACATTCTGTTCCTGTTTTCTCTGTAACCAAAAAAAAAATTTCAGCAATTCCTTCAAATATACCTCTTATCCACCCTATATTCCAGTTTCAGACGATCTAAAACAGTGTTTCTCAACTCTTTTTGCCCCACATCCCACTTTAATTTGCCTGAAAAAACATGTAACCTACCCTAAATGAGCAAAGTTAGTATATACCATAAAAAGCAAAGTGGCACTCTGTCGGTTATGATGACAAAGCTTCCAGTTGACCCAATCAATGGAACAGCCTGCTTGTAAAATTAATGTGTAAGTGGGCCGAGCACTCCACAGACATTCATACCCTTAACCCTTTCGTTACTGTATTTATTTTGAGATGCTCTGTGTTTCTTTCAATTACGTTAAATATAACAAAGAATTTAGTAAAATAACTTAGTTATCATTAAGCTAGTGTTAGGAACATAAATTGTGACTAAGATTTGGTGGAAGATTTTAATTCAAAACTTATGAAAACAAGACATTTGTACTACAGAGCCGGTTTCAGCCAGGTTGGTAACGAAAGGGTTAACTTAGTTCTGAGGGAGATTCAGCATGACAGAATGTGACAAGGCTGGTACTTTGAAATACAGGTACAACTCAGTTTTCCCAGCTGAGTGGACATTCAAAAGAAGTTTTAATTGAGATTTTAATGCAAGTTTCCTTTACTTGTTATTTATTGGGTTGTCCGGAAAGTTTGTGCCGGTTTATAGTAGCTTACCTTTCGACTTATTTCCTATGAAACCACCTCAATTCTGGGAAGAGGGTATTTTCAAGTTAAAGGAAAGATGGAGACGCATTGTGCAACAAAATGGTTCATATTTGGTTGATTGAAAATGTAATGGCAAGTATTTATTGACCTTTTTCTTTTCTTTAAAAATCAGCACAAACTTTCCGGACAACCCAATACTTATACCTCATTCTGAAGTAACTCATGCCCCATCAAAATCTTGCCACAGTCCACCTTGAGAAACAATAGTCTAAAAAGTCTATGACCACTGTCTGTTTCGTCCATCTCATTTCAAATTGTAAACTTTATACTTCTACTTATTTACAGAGAGTACCTAACTATGAAAGGCTTGTTATTTTTCGGCTTGGTTTAATGTTGAAAACTAAAGGACCAGGTAGGTTGTTTTCATATCATTTTCACTGTTGTTGCTGTTGTTTGTCTTCTGCCTCTGTCTCTCTCTCTGTATACACACACACATAAATACTCATATATTGAAGGCATATGGCTCAGTGGTTAGACTGTCGGGCTCACAATCATGAGATAATGAGTTTGATTACCGGACTGGGTTTTGTGTTGTGTTCTTCTTAAGTAAGACATTTTATTTCATGTTGCTTCAGTTCGGTCAGCTGTAGAAATGAGTTGCGATGTCACTGGTGCCAAGCTGTAGTAACCTTTGCCTTTCTCGGGGCATGAAGAGGGGACGCTGATATACTGCTGGTAGTCCATAAACAACCTTGCTTGGACTTGTGCCTTGGAGGGGAACTTTCTAGGTGCAGTCCCATGGTCATTTTCATGACTGAATGGGGTCTTTACCATTACCTATATATGTGAATATATGTGTGTGTGTGTGTGTATTATATATATATCTTATCTTTTACTTGTTGCAGTCATTAGATTGTGGCCATGCTGGGGCACTGCCTTGAAGAACTTTTAGTCAAATGAGTCATTTTTTTGCTAAGTCTGGTACCTATTCTATTGGTCCCTTTTGCTGAACTGCTAAACTACGGGGATCTAAACACACCAACCCTTGTTGTCATATGGTGGTGGGGGACAAATGTAGATACAAAGACACACACACACAACAGGCTTCTTCCAGTTTCCATCTACCAAATCTACTCAATAAGGCTTTCGGCAGCTTGAGGCTATAGTAGAAAAGACATGTCTAAGGGATTGCATGAATGGACTGAACCAGAACTATGTGGTTAGAAAGCAAACTTCTTACCACACAGCCATGTCTGCACCTATTATATATATATATATATATATAT
>NC_068995.1:15220473-15222303 GCF_001194135.2 Octopus bimaculoides
TATATATATGCAAGCATTGGTGTGTGGTTAAGAAGTTTGCCTCACAACCACATGGATCCAGGTTCAGTCCCACTGTGTAGTTCCTTAGGCAAGTGTTTTCTACTATAGCCTTTGGCTGACCAAAGCCTAGATTTGGTAAATGGAAACTGAAAGAAGTGTGTGTGTGTGTTCATACCTCTTGCTTTGACATTGCACAGCAGTTATAAATGAGCATTACCATCATGTGAGCAGTGTTAGTCATTTCAGATTTTCTCTGTAAATATGTTCAGCTGTGCGAAAATATATTGTTTGGAAACAGATTAGGGTTAGCAACAGGAAAGGCATCCAGCCATAGACAAACTGCTTCACTGCACCATTTATGCATGGAAAAGGGGACATGAAAATAATGATGGTGATGATACACACACACACACACACACACACACACACACACACACACACACACACAAACACATTTCATTTGAGATATCACTTAAATAAACATGATTATACATCTAGCCTATTAGTTAAAAATTTTGTTTTTCTCTTTAAGGTTTTGTATTTTTCCTTCCATGGATTGACCGATGCCATTCTGTTGACATGAGGACAAAGGCTTTTAATGTTCCACCTCAACAGGTATAGTATTACATTAAATGAAAGTTTAACTTATGAATATTAGTCTTAAGGTTTAATCTTAGCTGCTTAGGACAGATGCCTAACCACGAATAATTACAAAACTATACTAATGAAGAAATAGATTCTAACATCAAATATAGTAATTATCATATTTAATGGCATGTAAGATACCCTCTTTTCCAAAAAAAAATCTCAAAAATATCATACAGGGTTGATAAAATAAGTACCAGTTGAACACTGGAGTTGATGTAATCAACTATTCCCCTCCCCCAAAACGATGATGATGATGAAAACAGATGTGAAATACGAAGGCCATCCACAAAATAACGCTGTTTACTCTGCACATAATCTACAGACAAAACACTAAAGCAAAACCAGAAGCCACAAAGCAAACCTTCCAACAAAGTTAAACAAATGTAGTATACAAACACAACTGTACATCCTTAAGAACAATGCTGCCCACATGTTGTGAGTATAGAGGTGCACTTAACCTGGCTCCGTTGGTTACAATGATGATGGTTCTAGTTGATCCAATCATGCTTGTGAAATTAACGTGCAAGTGGTTGAGCACTCCACAGGTATGCTTACCTTTAATGTCGTTTTCAGGGAGATTCAGGGTGACACAGAATGTGATGAGGCTGGCCCTTTGAAATACAGGTACCCTTCATTTTTGCCAGCTGAGTGGACTGGAGCAACGTGAAATAAAGTATCTTGCTTAAGGACACAATATGCCACCGGGAATTAAACTCATGCCCTTAGGATTGTGAGCTGAACATCCTAATTAATAAGCCATACACCTGCCTATTGCAATAAAAACTTAGCTGTATGGCAGTGAGCCGGCAGAAATATTAGCACGCCGGGCAAAATGCTTAGTAGTATTTTGTCAGCCGTTACATTCTGAGTTCAAATTCCGCTGAGGTCAACTTTGCCTTTCATCCTTTCAGGGTCGATAAATTAAGTACCAGTTATGCACTGGAGTCGACGTAATTGACTTAATCCCTTTGTCTGTCTTTGTTTGTCCCCTCTATATTTAGCCCCTTATGGGCAATAAAGAAATAAGAAACTTGGCTGTATGGTAAGAAGCTTGCTTCCCAGCCACATGGTTTCAGGTTCAATCCCATTCTGTGGAACATTGGGCAGGTGTCTTCTACTATAGCCTTGGTCTGACCAAAGCCTTGTAAGTGGATTTGGCAGATAGAAAGTGAATGAAGCCCG
>NC_068995.1:15222322-15223568 GCF_001194135.2 Octopus bimaculoides
TATATATATATATATATATATATATATATATATGACGGGCTTCATAAATATATATATTTATGTATATATCTATGTGTGTGTGTGTCTCTGTGCTTGTGTATGTCTCTGTAACCTAGCGGTTTGGCAAAAGATACCGATAGAATAAGCACTACGCTTAAAAAATAAGTCCTAGGTCGATTGTTTGACTAAAACTCATAAAGGCAGTGCTTTAACATGGCCACAGTCAAATAGATGGCTGAAACAGGTAAAAAAATAAAAGAATAAAAACTGTTGAAAACGTAATTATAATGGTTTTTTAAAAAATTGTAAGTCCAAACTATTTACTATTATCTTCTTTATAGATTCTTGTTTCTGATGGTGCAGCAATTGAGATTGGTGCAAATATTTATGTTCGTATTGTCAATGTGCAGAAGTCTGTAGCTTGTGTCCAGGACCACAATCGTTCTGTAAGACTCCTTGTACAACTGACCTTGGTGAAACTACTAGCAAAGAAAACCTTGGAAGAAATAGAACAACAGAGATCTTCTATTGCAGCTGCCGTACAGGTATGTTTTAAGTAGTATTAAACCTACAACAGCTGTTGCTAATAACTCTTAATTTTCCGAATACTGTGTGGAACTTGAAGGAACTTGGAGGATTCTAACATTTCAACAAACTTATTGCAGGCAAACAATAATTATATCTGGTAGCTGTGGCATAATTATTGACATTTACCCAATTAATGACATAAAAAATGCACAGACCTATAAGATGTTCCTAAATTTCAGCAGAGCATGTTCCAGAAAAAAACAAAGCTTTTACTGCATTAAAACTTATGGGTGGGCTAATGTTAGTGTGTGTGTGTGTGTGTGTGTGTATATATATATAATAAGTATTTCATATTAATTCATTTGGTACTTATTGTTGGTTGAGATATATATCTAATTATTGTTCTACTTACGATCTGACGAGTAGCTATATTTTTGAATAGAATTTATTTTCGATAATTTCAATTGATTTTAATCGATTTAAATTTCTTTTCTATTTGAAAATTGGTTATGAAACACGTGTAATCTTTTTATTATATTTATCTTATGATATTTACTTTACTTTATATTATACTCATTTATTGTGCTTTTAATTATTAATTTTTCTATGTGATAGTGGATTTTCATCGATGAGTTCTTGAAAATTGGTTATTTTCCCTAAAACTATATATTTTATATATACTTTATCTATAAGGCTCAATTTAATTTTAATTTTTTAT
>NC_068995.1:15223797-15226567 GCF_001194135.2 Octopus bimaculoides
ATATATCTACCTACGATGAGCTTCTTTCAGTTTCCATATAATAAATCTGCTCTCAAGGCTTTGGTCAGCCTAAGGCTTTAGTAGAAGACAGTTGTCCAAGGTTCCACACAGTGGGACTGAACCTGGAACTATGTAATTGGGAAGCAAGCTTCTTAATACACAGTCATGCTTGCACCTATGACTACCAGAAATTATATTTGTATGCATTATTTCAGTCATTTGACTGTGGCCACATTGGGGCACTACTCGCAAGAATTTTTAGGTGAATGAATCAACCTCAGCGTGCATCCTTCCAGTGTGCCAGCCCAGTCAAACTGTCCAACTCATGCCAGCACGGACAACAGACATTAAATGATGATGATGAAATGTAAATAATTCTTAGAACGCATCCATATTATATACAAATTTAGAATTTTTTAAGACAGGTAAATAGATTTAGATTTTTGCTAAAATAACATCATCAGATTGGACTTTGCTAAAACAACATTCATCATCAATTTAAAATTTGTTAAATTTGTCAATTTAGATTAGTGGTTCTCAACCATTTTTTACCTATGGGCTCCTTTGATTCCTATTTCACTCGGGCGGACCTCCATAGCTATTCAATGTTTAAAAAGATCTTATTGTATTTTTATAATTAAATATTATTAGAAATTATATAAAATAAGTGTTAAAATATTTTGTGTATTGTAGAAGGTTAACCAATTCATTGCACATAAGTTTCAATGACAAAATCTTATATGGACCCCTAAGGACCATATGAACCCCAGTCGAGAACCACTTGTTTAGATGATGATGATGATGATTTTCAGTTATGTTTTATTAATCTGAAATTTCAAACTCAAAGGGTTAGAAGGCCTATTTTAATCAAAATTTCCATTTCAGTTTCAAATAGAAGCAAGGAAGTAGATTTGTGCTTAAATTGTAGAATAACATTTTCTTTCAGGATGAATGCAACAAGACAACACTTTGCTGGGGAGTAGAGATTAGTCGCTGTGAACTGTAAGTATCAGAAATATTTCTGTGACTGCTTCCATTAATTATTAGTTAATAAGAGGTGAAAAAAAAAAATGATAAAAAAAGCTTTCACTCATCAATCTATTAAAATCACAGTTTGTCATGTTGACAAAAGTTTCAGTCTGGTAGCTGAATGGTTATTGGTTCAAAGACAGTTAACAGCACTGTTCTGTGCCTGTGTCCAAAACATTTATCCTTTCAACTCTTTGTCTCATGCCAGGATCCCCTCCTGTCCATATTACTCAACCTTGCCAATAGGTCTGGGCCTCGGTTTTTCAGTTGGGTTGGTTGTGTGTAATATTCAGCAGCAGCAGCAAAAAAAAAAAAATGCCATTGGTTGAATGAGCCTTTTATGTTTTGTCTTTTACTTGTTTCAGTCATTAGACTGCGGCCATGCTGGGGCACCACCTGGAAGAATTTTTAGTTGAATGAATCAACCCCAGCACTTATTGTTATTTTTTTTGTACTTATAAGCCTGGTACTTATTCTATGAGTCCCTTTTGCTGAACTGCTAAGTTCCAAAGATGTAAACACACCAACACCAGTTGTCAAGTGGTGGTTGGGGAACAAATAAACAAAGACACACACACACACACACACACACGTACATGCATATATACAAAGGGCTTCTTTTAGTTTTTGTCCACCAAATCCATTCACAAGGCTTTAGCCAGCCTGAGGCTATAGTAGAAGACACTTACTCAAATTGCCACGCAGTGGGACTGAACCTGGAACCATGTGCTTGGGAAATGAGCTTCTTACCACACAGTCATGCCTGTACTTATATTGTCTACTTTTCCAAGCTTGCATAAGTCAGATGAGAGTCTGTTAGGGCAGAGGTTCTTTTTTTGTTTTTTTTTCACAGCCAGATGCTCTCTGTGTTGCCAGCCATCATCATCATCATCATTTAATGTCTGTTTTCCATGCTAGCATGGGTTGGATGCACCAATTTTCAGGCCTTGTGCCTATAGTAGAAAATATTATTATTATTATGTGACATATATAATAACATTACTGTTCATTCACATTTCTCAAACATCCTGATTTGAAACTTATGAAATAAACCTGCAATATACAATGAGCTTCTTTCAATTTCCATCCACTAAATCTCAAACATTTGGTTGTTACAGGGCTATAGTAGAAGACACTTGCCCAAGGTGCCATGTAATGGCCTTTTCACATTTAAGGCTATAGGTCCTCTATGAAATACTCAACCTCTTAGTTGTAATGTGAATGCTCATTGTTGTAACCAACAGAGACTCCCTTATGTTCTGTATTTATTTCTTCCATGAGGTAGTAGTGGAGTTGTAAATTTGGCAGCTATAATGTATTGCTGGCTTATATTTCAATTGAATGACATCTTTTCTCAATAAAAATTGGCCTGGTGTTTGGTTAAAATAAACATTTACATTTAAGTTGGTTGTTTATTATGAAATGTGCAGCCTTGAAAGTAATGTGTGCTGATGAAAGAAATGAATGTAACAGCTGAAGAAAAACAATTTTCCTCTTCAACCAATAGAATTTTAATATAACTAAGAATAGGGGCATTCTAGTAGAGTGGCGATCTGCAAGGCTGAAGATTTAAAAATACATTTCATCAAGATATATTTGCCTGACAGTCACACAAACATAAATGTGTGTCTGTATGGATATATCTGTATATGTATCTATCTGTCTGTCTGTCTGTCTGTCTGTCTGTCTGTCTCTCTCTCTCTCTCTCTCTCTCTCTCTCTCTCTCTATATATATATATAT
>NC_068995.1:15226577-15234465 GCF_001194135.2 Octopus bimaculoides
TCTCTCTCTCTCTCTCTCTCTCTCTCTCTCTATATATATATATATATATATATATATATATATATGTATATGTGTGTGTGTATGTATATATTTATCAATTCGTGTTGCAAAATTCCTCATGTGAAATTGTGTGTTGAAACAGATATTGTTGTATTTCGGGATGGTCATTTAAATTTTTTTTTTGGCCAAATTAACACATGCACTAAATATTTTCTTTCCTTCACTCATTTATTACTGTTCTTGTTTTATCATTTTAACTTGTGTCCGGAAATCTTTAGTCACACATTCGTGACCTCTTCAGCAATACTTTTCATTTTTGTGTGTGTTCTTGTTCCACTTACTCCATGAAAATGAAAACTGTAGCTGAAGAGGTCACAGATGTGCGATAAAAGATTTCTGGACATGAGTTAAAATAATCAAATACAAACACTAATAAATGAATGAAGGAAAAAAATATATAGTGCATGTGTTTATTTTATTCTTTTATTCTTTCATTTGTTTCAGTCATTTGACTGAGGCCATGCTGAAGCACTGCTTTTAGTCAAACAAATCGACTCCAGGATTTAAATATTTGTAAGCTTAGTACATATTCTATCGGTGTCTTTTGCCGAAACGCTAAGTTATGGGGACATAAATACACCAACATCAGTTGTCAAGCGATGGAGGGGAGACAGACAGACACAAACACACACACACATACAAGACGGGCTTCTTTCAGTTTCCACCTACCAAATCCACTCACAAGGCTTTGGTCAGCCCGAGGCTATAGTAGAAGACACTTGCTCAAGGTACCACACAGTAGGACTGAACCTGGAACCATGTGGTTGGTAAGCAAGCTACTTACAATACAGCCACTCCTTGGCAAAAAAAAAAAAAAATTACCATACTGAAATACTATATATATATATAATACAAAATGGGACAAGAACGCAAAACATCCAGACAGACGATACAAAGAAAACAATGACAGGTCATTCGGAGTTTTCTTTCCTCAGTTGAGTTCCAGATTATCTTTGCAATTTTGGCTGGTTATACTCAAGATTGCTCCAATCTGGCCAGCCCTAAGGAAAAACTAAGCTGGTGGTGGTGGTCATGGTGTGTGTGTGTTGGGCAGTGAACTGGCAGAATCGTTAGCATGCCAGGCAAAATGCTTAGTGGCGTTTCATCTGTCTTCACATTCTGAGTTCAAATCCTACCAAGGTCGGCTCTGCTTTTCATCCTTTCAGGGTTGATAAAATAAGTACTTGTTGAACACTGGGGGGGGGGGAGTCTAATTGACTTACCTTACTCCCACCAATTTGTTGGCTCTGTGCCAAAACTTGAAACCAATATATAGTGTGTTTTACACCAGTCTTACCCATTGAATTTTGCAGAATCTCACTTTACATTATGGCTACTGCTGTCATCACTGATGTTGTTGCTAGTATTGATGTTGCTGTTGTTGTTACTGAAACTTCTATTGTTGCCATTGCTGTTTTGTACAGATTGTTGTTGTTGCAGATATTACTGGTATTGCTCCCGTTGCTGTCTTGCCTTTGTTGTGTTGAAAGCCCTATAGAAAGGCTATGGGTGGTTCCTTTCGGTTCTAAGTGATAAAAAAAAACAACATTTTTTTTTTCCTGCATCTCTTTCACATATTTATTTTTTCTCTAATTCAGGTCCCACATAAAAGTCCTTGTTGCACCGTCTGAAGGTAAAGTTCCTTTACCTAAATGCATCCAGCCACCAGGGTATACACCTTCTGGTTATCAAGGTGCCTTCGATGGTCTACCTCTTGCTTTCCAGCAACTGGCTAATGTAGTTATCAATAAAACAAATGGTGAGACCCCATTATTCCTTAACCAATACATGCACACATACACCACACTCTCTGTGTCTCTCTCTGTTACACACATACAATCTCTCTCTCTCTCACACACACAACACACTTTCTCTTTCTGTGTAACACATACACACACACACACACACACACACACACAAATACACACACTGTGTCTCTGATGTACTACTTCAAGTTTGTTCCAGTTACCTTTCTCTATATTTCATTGTAGTGGTCTAGTATTGAGACACAATGACCCCAAATTGAAAAGGACAGTGGTGATGTTCCAGTGAATTGTGTCGCATGGAAATGTGCCAAAGTGATTGATATCACAGTGTATTGGGTCACAATGTTAAAGACACAACAGGACAATACTGATCAAGTAGGACAACCCTAGGGAAAACACTGATCAAGCAGAAATATGTTTTGTAGCCAACCTGTTTTTTAGGGCTATCTAGGGTTGCTTTATATTTCTTTCTTAAGATAGAGTATGATTTGAGTGAGATTTGGCAGCTATTTCTAGCCATTTAATCAACTATATAGAGGCTCTGATTTTTTGACTTGTGTACTGTATTATGATATACTATGTTGTGTTGTTTTGTGATACTTACTTTACAGTGAGTTATATAACACTCATTTGTATTACAGCAAGATGTAACATTGAATTGTGACTCAATGTATTGTGTCATAGTGGATGTGTTAGTGTAGTGTGTCATTATGACTTGTATGAGAGCCAATTGTGTTACAATGAATTATATTGTGATAAATTTTGCTAGAATCCTGTGAAATATGTAATTATATTTAGAATTATTTGTCAAGCCTTTAATCCTTTAGTACCATCCACCCAAAACTGCCCCTGGCTCTGGGATAGAATCTTCTTATTTCAAGAAAATCTATGTTAAAACTTTCCTTCAAAATTCCATGTCGATTTATGTTCCAAATGCCAGATTAATAATGCTGAAGTTATTTTACTAAATTCTTCATTATTTTCAAAATTAATTGAAACAAAAGCAGTGGTATTTCATCAGAAGCATTGTAACAAAAAAGTTAAAATTAGTCTTTCTGTGAGCCAAGTTCAGGATCCTATTTTAATGCTTTGTTGTTGCCATTTCATTGTATTTATGTCGATCAGTCCCCATGTAGAACACATGAATATAACAAAAGCTCATTTTCTTTTCCCCCTCTATAATTTATTTAAGAAATTACTGATATCAGCAGTTTCTTTTTTTATATGTAATTGTTGTTTGATTTTGATATTTTGCTTCATGTTTCATCAGAGAATTCTCCAAAACAAACACCAGTGCCCAAGACATTTCCTACAAAAGACAAGGAGAATAAATATTTGGAAACAACCAAAAATGCCTTTGATGTAATCATCTTCAAATTACAGTCAGTGTTAGATAAAGATTTGGTGCAATCTGTGAATTCTATTTTCCAATTCCATATTGTTGGGGATATTAACAAGAAGTTTATACTTGATCTCAAAAATGGTATGTGCTACAATTTAAGTTTCGAGATTTTCCATTTTTTGAAACTGCAGCCTTGTGCCAGCAGGAAACAATTTTACCTCTGTAATATTCTTATTTCTTTATTGCCCACAAGGGGCTAAACATAGAGGGGACAAACAAGGACAGACAAAGGGATTAAGTCGATTACATTGACCCCAGTGCATAACTGGTATTTAATTTATCAACCCCGAAAGGATGAAAGGCAAAGTCGACCTTGGCGGAATTTGAACTCAGAACGTAACGGCAGATGAAATACTGCTAAGCATTTCGACTGGCGTGCTAACGTTTCTGCCAGCTCGCCGCCTTCGATTCTGCCAAGGATAGCGAGCTGGCAGAATCATTAGCAGATTGGTAAAATGTGTTTGGCATTTTGCCTGTCTTTACATTCTGAGTTCAAATTCTGCTGGGGCTAACTTTGCCTTTTACCCTTTTGGGGTCGATAAAATAAGGAGCAGTTGAGCAGTGGGGTCAGTGTAATTGACTTATCCACTCCCTTGAAGTTGCTGACCTTGTGCCAAAATTTGAAATCATTAAGGTAGCGAGCTGGCTGAATAGTTAGCACACTGGGCAAAATGCTTAATGGTATTTCGTCCATCTTCATGTTCTGAGTTCAAACTCTGCCACGGTCAACTTTGCCTTTCATCATTCCGAGGCCAGTAAAATATATACCAGTTGAACACTGGGGTTGATGTAATCGACTTACCATCTCCCCAAAACTGCCGGCCTTGTGCCAAAATTTGAAATCATCATCATTATTATTTTTTTTGTTATCATTTCATTATATGTAAACCCCGACACTTATGTCTGTTTTTGTATTGTCTCCCTCAACCTTCGCCCTTGTGGCAAATAAATGAAATCATCATCATTATTATAACCTCTGCCTTAGCAAAGGCAGAGGTATTGTTTTCAGTCGTGTTTGTTTGTTTGTCTGTAGACAAGATATCCCAAGAACTGCTGGATGGATTCAGATGAAACTTCCAGAGATGTTTGACCTCATGACAGGCGCAAACTGATTAGATTTTGGGATCGATCTGGTACCGGACAAGGATTCTGGATTATTTTTCCTGTTTTTTGTTTTTACTTAATTTTTGAGAGTGGCCTGGTTCATTTTTAGTATTCTCGTCTGTGAGAGCAGTTGAGTTTATTTCAGATATTCTCATTTTAAAAATCATCTCTGGCTAATTGTTAAGAGGATGTTGGTGTTGCCTTGGCAGAGGTTTGCACTTTCTGACTGCTCTTGTTATTATTGTCATTATTATTATTATTATTATTATTATTATTATTATCATTATTATTATCATTATTATTATTAAGGTGGCACGCTGGCAGAATTGTTAGCATGCTGGCCAAAATGCTTAGCAGCATTTCGTCTGTCTTAACGTCCTGAGTTCAAATTCTACTGAGGTCGACTTTGCCTTTCAACCTTTCAGGCTCAATAAAATAAGTACCAGTTAAGCACTGGGGGGGGGTCGATGTAATTGATAAGCCCCCTCCCCACAAATTTTGCCCAGCATGCAGATGATTCTGCCTGTCAACAGTAATAATAATAATAATTGATTGATTGGAATGTTAAACTTCATACTCCTGTGATTATAAATTTCATGTTTATTTATGTCTCTTATTTTGTAATTTCATCTTTAGGTGCTGGCACTGTGACATTTATGGAAAATACAGAAAACCATGATGCTGCTGATGTTAATATGACTCTTGATTACAAGGACTTTATATCTTTGGCACATGGCCATCTGAAACCTTTGGAAGCATACAAAAATGGCTGTCTGAAAGTATCTGGCAACAAGTTAGCTGCCCTGAGAATTGAACCTGTTTTAGACCGATTGCAGTCTATTATCTTGTAGAATGTCTACTTAAACATATTCATCTGTGGTTGCTTCAGTTGTAGTTTTAGTTAGTGTTTGAAGTGTTTTTTTGTATTGTTGTAATCACAAAAAGAGAGAAAGAAGGAAAGTTATGTTGAGGAGTCTTGTAGAATTACTGGACATAACCTGGAGAGTTGCAGAGTTGCTTGCGGTGACTTGCAGAGTTGCTGGAGGTGACTTGTAGAGTTGCTGGAGGTGACTTGTAGAGTTGCTGGAGGTGACTTGTAGAGTTGCTGGAGGTGACTTGTAGAGTTGTTGGAGGTGACTTGTAGAGTTGCTGGGGGTGACTTGTAGATTTGCTGAAGGTGACTTGTAGAGTTGCTGGGGGTGAATTGCAAGGTTGTTGGAGGTGACTTGTAGAGTTGCTGGAGGTGACTTGTAGAGTTACTGGAGGTGACTTTAGACTATTTGGGCAACTCATTGTTACTACTGGTTTAGCTCCTAAGCCAGCCTTGATTGAGTTAGGCCTACAATAAAAGGTAAACCAGCTTTGACCATCCCATCTTTTAAGAGATATCTCTGTTATCTAATATGGGTATATAGGGATAACTCTATTATGTAATGTGTTCTTTTAATTCTTTAAAACAGTAGAGATGTGATTTGAAATATATTTAGCTGCTATTTCTAGCAGACCGATCAACTACATAGAGGCTCCATAGGGAGGCTAGTGGTGGCTCTCTGAATAGCTGGAGGTGATTTGCAGACCAGTTAGAAGTGTCTTGTAGAATAGTTTGAGGGTACTTTCAGAAAAGCTGGAGTGTATCTGTAGAAGTAGGTTGGAAGAAGGGTTATAGAATAGATGAAGGTGAGTTGTACAATGGTCAGAAGGTACTTTTAGAATAGCTGGGAGTGACTTGCAGAATAACTGGAAGTGAGTTGCGGAATATCTAGAGATGATTCAGTAAATAGGTGAAGATAACTCACAGAAGAGATGGAGATGACTCATAGAATAGCTGGAGGTGACTTGCAGAATAACTGGTGATGACTCACAGAACGGCTGGAGGTGGCTCTCAGAATAGCTGATGCTTCACAGAATAACTGGAGAATAACTGCTGAATAGCTGGAGCTGACTTGCGGAATAGCTGAAGATAACTCACAGAATAGCAGAAGGTGACCCTCAAAATAGCTGGAGATGACTTGTAGAATAGTCAAAGATGATTCACAGAATAGCTGGATATAAATTATTGTCATTAAAGTCATCGTTTTTAAGTAATTATGTTTATTAAATTCTGTAGCAGTCAACTATCTTATGATTACTGGAATACACACCATTGTATAACTGGTATTTACTTTCTAGTGATTAAAAAAAATGAACGATTAGGTTAATGATGAAAGAATCTGTATTGAGATTCTTTTACTAAAACTCAGAACATTCTACAAACTTGTTTCTTTGTAATAAAAAATTGAAAAGAAAAAAAGACAATGAAAACTGTCAAAATGTATAAAAAAATATTACTTTATATATAACCAATAATTTATATACATAACTAATAATTTATAATTGCTTTGTTGTAAATATCTATTTATTATATATTGATCTGTTATGTTATAAACTGTATGAATGTGGAACTGTGTATGTGTGTGTGTGTATATATGTGTGTGTATAAGTTTTAATAACTTGTTATTTATATCACAGATGTCTATAGAATTTGAAGATGTAAATAAACCAACAATTTCCTTGTATTAAACTGTTGTCTGTCACGTTTCTTTTCTCATTATGTTAACACTACAGATGAAGGCACATGGCCTAGTGGTTAGGATGTTACACTCATGATCAACGAATCATGATTTCAATTCCTGGACCAGGCAACGTGATGTATTTTTCATTTCTCCTACTCTTTTTATTTTTTGTTTGTTTCAGTCATTAGACTGTAGCCATGCTGGAGCATCACCTTGAAGAATTTCTAGTCAATTGAATCAATTCCAGTACTTATTTTTTTAGCCTGGTACTTACTGTATCAGTCTCTTTTGCCATACCGCTAAGTTATTGGGAGCATAACCACACCAACACCGGTTGACAAGCAGTGGTGAGGAACAAACACAATGACATATACACACATATCTAGCGCCTTACTCTACTCAAGAAGACCCATCCTTCACAGCAGAAATGTTAAGGCTGCTCCCGCCGATGAGGATTGGCCTGCAAGAGTCCTGTGCTAGAGTCACATAAAAGGCACTCATGCCGGCACCATATAAAAGTGCTTGGGCCTGTGTCAAATTAAAAGCACCCAGCACACAGTAAAGTGGGTGTCGTTAGGAAGGGCATCCAGCCATAGAAAGAATGCTGAGACAGACAAACCTGATGCAGCTTTTCAGCCTGCCAGTTCTGGTCAAACTATCCAACCCATGCCAGCATGGAAAACAGACATTAAAGGAAGATGATGATGATGACTATATATATATATATATATATATATATATAATAATAATAATATAGATTTAATCAAAAGATTAAATGTGGTACTTAAAATGTTTGAGGCACCAGAATTTGGTAGGGTAAAAACCAAAAACAAAATCAAGAGATTTGGTGAATAAAATTTGAAGAAAAGCAACAAAAATTCAATAGGTTATAGCAGTACGTACGTTTCATGCAAACTTCATTTATTCATGTAGTGAGAACACTACATGAATAAATGAAGTTTGTACGAAACGTACATACTGCTATAACCTATTGAATTTTGGTT
>NC_068995.1:15235648-15250271 GCF_001194135.2 Octopus bimaculoides
TATATATATATATATATATATATATTATCCCCACTTAAATGTGGATGTTCTGTTAGGATAAACTATACTGGAGGTTCCCAACCCGGGATCCGCAAAGTTAGTACTTGGGGTCTGTGAACTAAATTTAAAATTTCATCGCAGGAGTGGCTGTGTCGTAAGTAGCTTGCTTACCAACCACATGGTTCCAGGTTCAGTCCCACTGTGTGGCACCTTGGGCAACTGTCTTCTACTATAGCCTCAGGCTGATCAAAGCCTTGTGAGTAGATTTGCTGGATGGAAACTGAAAGACACCCGTTGTATGTGTGTGTGTATGTATTTGTCCCCCCACCATTACTTGACAACCAACGTTACATCCTTGTAACTTAGTGGTTTGGCAAAAGAAACCGATAGAATAAGTACTAGGCTTACAAAAAATAAGTCCTGAGGTCGATTTGTTCAACTAAAGGCAGTGCTCCAGCATGGCTGCAGTCAAATGACTAAAACAAATAAAAGAATATATATATATATATAAATAAGGGTGTGGACTTGGAGAAAGCCTTTGACAGGGTCCTCCGATCCCTTATCTGGTGGGCAATGCGGAAACTGGGGATTGATGGATGGTTAATAAGGTAATTGTTTTGGCTCTTTGCATTTTAAATTCAAATCCTGTGGAGGTTAATGTTGGCTTTCATTCTCCTTAGGTTGATATCACTAGCAGGGAGATAAATTACCACTACCTGCAGCGCTGAAATCACCCAATCACGTAATTTCAACTTTTCTTGGTCTTGTCAATGAGGGATACTTAGTCGCTAGAGATAGCAGCAACTCATTGTGGTAATTGTTTTGGCTCTTTGCATTTTAAATTCAAAGTCTGCAGAGGTCAATGTTGGCTTTCATTCTTCTTGGGTTGATAAGCTCCACCTAAGGGGTTGTCCTGGTGCCAGGCAAACACATCTGTGCTGGTACTGTGTAAAAGCTCTCAGTACACTCTGATAACTAGGAACAAGAGTGTGTTGATGTATTATTTATTTGGTTTCATTCAGCTACACACTGTGAAGGTGAATACCATCAGCTGTCTGAACTCCTGTCTAACCAGAAGTCCCTTTTCTGCAGACTAGCTCACTAGTTAGCATGCAGTGAAGTTCCTGCCTACAGTTTGTCTGTTATCAGTCCTTGGGTGGTACCCTACAATGTAATGTTTTCAAAATTTTAAGTTTTGTCATGTAGATATATGTAATTTGTGTCAGTTTCTTGTACATTGAATTCTGATATAATTCTGATGCCATTTGAAAGGTGTCTAGAAAATTTCATTAAAAGATACCATTTTTCTGAAAGTTATGAGGAAACAAAATTGGCTTGTATGAATTATTCAAAACTCCTCCTTTTCCACCACGGAATAGATTTTTAACAAATTCCAATATAATCATAATGCACACCATCTGAAAGTTATTTGTAGAAAAGTTCATTAAAAATATCAATTGTTTGAAAGTAATGAGGAAACAAAGTATGTGGGGGAGGGGAAGGAACACTTGTGTAGGTGAACTCCAAGCAAAACTGACCCTTGAATATATTCCTCCAGTGCGTCTCAATTGTGATATGGTAAGAGTGTGTCGAGATACCTCTCCCATTATACACCTTGTAACACATTGCTGAAAGCCCATTGCTCATGTAGCAACTTTCTTGGTTGTGCTTAAGAATATATTTTTATAATCATTTTCTACATTTGTTAGAGGACCAACTCCATAGACATTCATTATATTTTGTCTTGCTGCAATGCCAACAGGTATTGCAAAGGTTTGCATTAATTTACTTTGCTATTTGGAATTTGTCTACTATGGAGACAAACAACAAATGTGACTTTGACCCCAAAAAACTTCGGAGGAGAAAGAAAAAAGAAAAAATACTGTTTGTTAATTCCAAAACTCCGTTGTCCAAACTTTCTCTCCCTTTATTAGACGATGGGTTGTAATTGGAAGTAAGTTTGACTGCTATTTCTAGCAGGTTGAACGACTGCATAAATGTTCCTTCGTTGGCTCCTGCTGTTAATGTTTAGATCCAGATGAGCTTTGAATGAGATGACCAAAAGCGTTTCAGTTCAGTTAGTGTATCTAGGATTGTTATCGAAGAATGTAGGGTATGATTTGAGGGAAATTTGGCTGTTATTTTTAGAGGGTCTAGCGGCCAAGTAGCAAACAGCATGGGAAGATGTGATTTTGTAAGGTTGACTTGGCATAAACATAAATATAAGGCCTTTGGCAAGTGGGCTCCCTCCAACTTTGTTTCCTCATAACGTTCTGAAAAATGGACATTTCAAAATGAAATTTTCTACAAATATCTTTCTGTTGTAGATGACGATTATATCGGAATTTGTCGTGAAAAAAAGAAAAAAGTTCGGAGGTCGTGGGAGAAGAGTTTCGTATAACTCGCAAGACACTATTTTGTTTCCTCATAACTTTCACAAAAATAGGTATTGTTTAACCATTATGACATCAATCTACATGTGACATAAACTTACCATTATAAAGTGATATAAATCTTGATCTTCCACCAAAATTTAATGTTAATTTGTTCCTAATACTAGCTTAATAATGACTAAATTATTTAAATCTTTTATTATTTTTTTAAAGTCAATTGAACAAAGAGTTTATTTCAACAGAAATATGGTAAGAAAAAAGTTGATGAAATTTTCTACAATTACCTTTCAGGTATAGATTACGATTATACCGGAATTTAATGTGTAAAAAATAAAAAAAAAATGGTTGGCGCGCACATATACACATACTGACACACGTTATAAATGAAAATTTTGAAATAACTCGTGTGTCACTAAGTATGTGTACGCGCCGAACAATTTTTGTTTATCGCGTCAAATTCCGATATAATCGTAATATACACCATCTGAAAGGTACTCGTAGAAAATTTCTTTAAAAAAATACCAATTTCTTGTCTAAGTTATGAGGAAACAAAATCAGGGTGGGGTATAGTTGAGAAGGTATCCTGTATGCGACCCATGAGGTATATTAATTAACAAGTGCTTGTTACCCAATTAGCAGTTATTACGCCCCTTGGTGATAATATTATCACAGAACTGAAAAATGTGAAGGACACGGAGCAAACGGTAAAAAAAACACACAACCAATCACCACCAACTTATTTATTTACTGCTGTACTTCTTTTTCAAAGATGGCAGCGGACAAGATGCAATCTTCAGAAATTGACTGGAATTATCCAAATTTATTTACAAAAGAAAGACTTTTAAAGGTTATAAAATCGGTGAGTTACTGTTGGTGAACCAAGGCATATTTAGTCCTATTCAAATGAGTTAATGCAAATGTAATTCTAATGTATTCATTGCATTTACCGTCGATGCAGACACCGCATCGTTTCCTTTCTTTTTCTATCTCGACTCACGTCTCACACGACTAATTAAAATAGTCAACTATAAACTTAAATAACAATCATGATCATATTTGCCTTTTCCTGTTAATTAGTTAATCTGTTGTACTGAAACGGCTTGAGTCGTTCTACATTAATTAATGTTTCCCAACACAGAAATAATTCTTATGTTTTTATTTCTATGTTAACCCTTCATGACGAACTGCTATTACTCCGTGAAATATAGATTATATTGTAAACAATATAAAGGTACCTTTTCTATAGATTCATTTGATTTAGCCTATGTCAGCTTTTTATGAAGCAAACTTAAAAGCAACCCAACCGTGACCGCATCAATTTTTTTTTTACCATTCTCTGTATCAAATGCCACGTTTTCCGTTGTTTCAATAAAAATGACGGGAGGATATTATTTTAGGGATATTTGGTTGCTATTTTTAATAGAGCAGAGGTAAGTGAAAAACTAAGGGTGAAATGTAGGGATGTAAAGAGCATCTAAACGAATTTTTAATTTCACAAATTCATGAGTGTACAGCTTATATTAAATTACTGCTTCGGTCTGAAGGCTCATCACTTTTTAAAATCGACCTTTAAAAATCATCAGCGAACAGTTTCAAATTTGAATGCGGGCGAAATTTCGCGGGGGCTTTTACATCAGGTGTTTTCTCCTCTTGGTAGAGAAGTCCCCTCTTTAGTTCGTGTATTATAGCACTGGCGGTGCCACAGCCTCAAGGCTGAAACATATAAAAGAATAATGTATTTAAAAACGAAAGATTTGAACACAATAACGAAAGTGATCTATATGCAATAATGAAAATGTTAAATGTTTCAGTTTTTAACGGTTAAAATGTAATTATCTTGTTTTATTCATAGAACTGCGGCCGTGCTGGGGCACTGCCTCGAACGGTTTTTTCGAGCAAATCGAACCCAGTACTTATTTTTAAAGTTTGGTATCTTTTATCTTGTTTCAGTCATTAGACCGCGGCCATGTTTGAGCACTGCTTTGAAGTTTTAGTCAAATGAATCGACCCCAGTACTTATTTTTTAAGCCTGGTACTTATTCTATCACTCTTGCTGAACTGCTAAGTTAGGGGGACGTAAACACGCCAACACCGGTTGTCAAGTTGTGAAGGGGGTGACAAACACAGACACAAAGATACACACACATAAATATATATACATACATATATATATCTAGATATATATTTATATACGACGGACTTTTCAGTTTCCGTCTACCAGATCCACTCACAAGGCTTTGGTTGGCCCGAGGCTATAGTAGAAGACACTTGTCCAAGGTGCCACACAGTAGAATTGGGATCATGTGGTTGGGAAGCAAGCTTCTTACCACACAGCCACTCCTGTGCCTAGGGAAAAAAATTATATTCAGGTTGCACTGCAGCACATCTAGCATCATCTTATGGCACACCAGTGTGCCACAGCATATCGGTTGCGGAGCACTGGTCTAGTGATTAGACCAACCCTGATACTTATTGACCTAAGATGGATGAAAGGCTTAGTCAATTGAAATAGGATTTGAGCTTAGAATGTGCAGGGACATGCAATACCACAAGGCATCTTGTTTGGAAATCTATTACTTTTTCACTGGCCAGATCCGACCAAAATATTCTACCCGTTTTATGTTCAAACCAGCTAGATCTAGCCTCTTACACCTACCATACAATGTAATTCTGAAAACAAACAATCACATCATCATATTTTCAAAGCTGTGAGATAATGTGATTAATTTGAATCATTGTGAATAAATGAATATTACAGTTGATGAAGTAATCTGAATGCTAAACAGTTAATAAAGAATCTCATTTTGTTCTCTTTAAGTCACCATCTGGCTTGGGTGTGCCTGACTTGTTCATACAACTTACCATGATCTGTCAGCATCTCATATCTGTTCAGAGCTGTAGGTGAAGTTTTTTTTTTTTTTGGTAGACTGGCCTGCAAGATTAGGTTTAACCCATTACCTCCCATAATTCTATTAACTGGAATTTTTTTTATGAAACTTTGATTTCTAGCATAAAACAGCCTTAGAAACATGCTGGAATGATCAAAATAACATTTTAAGTAGAAATAAGCGAGATATTGGGTGAAAAATTAGCAAACCTCATTCGAATATCAGAGAAATATACCTAGTAGATATAGCAAAAAGGTTAGATATGTGTAAATATTGACAGATAACTACGAAATTTGTAATTAAGTGATTTCATATGAGATCACTGGTAGGTAATGGGTTAAGCACCATCACACCATTTCTTTCAAAATGTAAGCTAGCTCCCTTTTGTAAGTATATACTTGCTCACAACACAAAAAATGGTGATATTGATAATCCAAGCAACTTGATTGTAGTGGAAAGTGTTTATATTTTTTGGCCCTTCCATATGGAAATATGTTGAACAGAAGAGAGAAGATAATAGGGGTTTTGGTAGTATTGGAAGGAGCATTTTTTTTACAGGTATTTGGTAAGTATCCAAGCCATTGGCCCTACAATAACACTGCTTCCCCAAAGGTTATACTTAATCTAGACTAGACACATCATTTTTGATAATTTTCAGTCTGGTCTATTTCAACACTCTTGTCTGCTTTCTATTCTTGTACCAAAGACAAGTGACCATTCTTGCATTGCAGCCTTGAATTATTCATATAATTCACATGACCGTACCAGTGGAATTACTGTTTCTTACTTAATTTAGAAACAGCTGGCTGGCAAAACTAGTTCATCAAATGTGATGTTTTTGCAGATGATTAATCTACAATGCTCGCAAGATGTGCCAACTTTGAAAAACTTCCAATAGATCCAATTATCCCATATGGATAATTTATTGTGTGATTTTTACGCTGATATTAATTATTGAAATTATTATAGACTGAAGTGGGTCTCATAGGGCACAAGCATTGTGTTTATATATCATTTCTTATTTCTTTATTGCCCACAAGGGGCTAAACATAGAGGGATTAAGTCGATTTCATCAACCCCAGTGCGTAACTGGTACTTAATTTATTGACCCCGAAAGGATGAAAGGCAAAGTCGACCTCAGCGGGATTTGAACTCAGAACGTGATGGCAGACGAAATACCGCTAAACATTTCGCCTGGTGTGCTAACATTTCTGCCAGCTTGCTGCCTTGTTTATGTATCATTTCTAGAGGAAGACAGTCTGTAGAACTCATGCTTATGGGATTCTTAAGAAATGGCTAAGTGGGTATGCTTCTGGACTACAAACTTGTAACCCTTTAAGATTTAGATAACTCTGTCAAATATGTAAAACTCACTTATTCACATTTTGAAAAATTAATCGCGTATTATCTTGTAGCTTAGAGATATCAAAGATATGATTGTTTATTTTTAGAATGACATTGCAGGGTAGGTGTGAGATGCTGAACATGGCCAGTTTGAATATAAAACAGGAATAATATTTGGACTGGATATGGTCAGTTTAAATGCTAAAGGCTTAAGTTTTGAGTTCAACCCCTTAGCATTCAAACCGGCCATACCTGGCCAAACTATTCTACCTGTTTCATGTTAAAACTGGTCAGATCTGGCCTCTCACACCTACCCTACAATGTCTTTCTAAAAAATAAACAAACACATCATCAAAATATTAAAGCTGCAAGACAATGCATGATTAATTCAAAGCAATGTGAATAAATAAGCATTACATTTGATAGAAAAATCTGAATGCTAAAAAGTTAAATCTAAAAAGTTAACTTGGACCTACACTAACAGTACCCCTACTGTAATGCCAACCAGTTATTTTATTCTCCTACTCTACATTAACATTACTCAATTACTGGTGATTCCATCCCTACACTAACAATATCCAGTTACCTGTATCCCACCACATCTATACTGATGTCACCAAAATAATTTGAGTTATGATTTTTCAAATTTCTATTTATCTCTTCCCAGCGCTGTTTTGATTTACCAAATCTTGACACTCTTGACAAAGATGAACTGATAGACATTTACAACAGATACTTACTTCCTCTGCCTCAGAGAAAGTACCGTTCCAATTGCCGAGGTGTATTGATGACCAACAAACAGATTCTGTTAGCAAAGAGGTCAAAATCTACTGCAAACGAAGTTTCTAAAAAGTGAGTTATTTTTCATACTCTCATTCTTAAATCATCATGCATGTTTTTCTCAAGTCTCTGGGACTTTGGTACTCATTCTGTGAGTTTCGTTTGCCAATTGGCAGATGTTGGGGCAGATACAAACACAAAGAGATACACACACACAGCTAACACTGGTTTTAAAGCAGTGTGGATAGACACACACAAACACAGACTTGCACATACACACACACACACACACTTGATAAAAGCTCACTTAATGTAACAAATATTAAAAGAATCTGTAAACATACCTGTGCAGGTGGCATGTAAAAAGCAGCCACCACACTCTTGGAGTGGTTGGTGTTAGGAAGGGCATCCAGCTGTAGACACGTTGCTAGATCAGATTGGAGACTGGTGCAGCCTTCTAGCTTGCCAGTCCTCAGTCAAACCGTCCAACCCATGCTAGCATGGAAAGTGTGCGTTAAATGATGATCTCACCCCCACCCCCCAACACACATATCATCATCATCTTCATTTAGATTTTGCATCCTTGCTGGCATGGGTTGGACGGTTTAAGCAGGGTTGGTAAGCTGTGGGGCTTCACCAGACTCCAGTTTGATTTGGCATGGTTTCTATGGCTGGATGCCCTTCCTAACACCAACCACTGTGAGAGTTTAATGAGTGCTTTTACATGCCACCGGCATGAGTGCCAGTTGCATGACACCAGTATCTGCCATGACTGCAATTTCACTTGACCTGATGGGTCTTCTCAAGCACGGTATAATCTTTTCTACTCTAGGCACAAGGCCTGAAATTTTGGGGGAAGGGGCCAATTGAGTAGATTGACCCCAGTATGTAACTAGTACTTAATTTATAGACAGTTTCTGTCTACCAAATTCATTCACAAACTTTGGTCAGCCTGAGGTTATTGTAGAGGATGCTTGCTGAAGATGCCATATTGTGAGAGTGAACGCAGAACCATGTGGTTGGGAAGCAAACCTCCTACCACACAGCCACGCCTGTGGTTGGGAAGCAAACCTCCTACCACACAGCCACGCCTGTGTTTGTGATAACAAAAGATGAAAGGCAAAGTCGACCTTGGCAGAATTTGAACTCAGAACGTAAAGACAGACGGAATACCACTAAGCATTTCGCCCGGCATGCTAACGTTTCTGCCAGCTCGCCGTCTTAAGCACAATATAATGCCAAAGGTCTCAGTTATTTGGCATTGCCTCTTTGAGGCCCAACACTCGAAAGGTGCTTTCTACATGTCACTAGCACGGGTGCTAGTTATGCGACACAGGCGTTGGCCATATTGTCTCCATGATATATATATATATATATATATATATACACACATGTATATGCACACACACACACACACACACACACACACACACACACACACACACACACACACACTATGGGTTTCCACACAGTTTCTGTCCACCAAATTCACTCATAAGGCATTAGTTGGCCTGTGACTATAGTAGAAGATACTTGCCCAAGGTACTGCACAGTGGAATTGAACCTGAAATCATGTTGTTGCGAAGTGAACTTGAGGGAGATTTGGCTGCTGTTTCTAACAAGTTGAGTGGCCATGAGAGGCTTTCTAGTTTACATGCACATAATAGGTTTGATGATGTAGGAAAGGACTCTTGCTTGCAGGAAATATTTTATTTGAAATAATTAAAAGAGACGTTTGTATTCATTGCAGTTCTGCAGACGTCCAAGAGAAACCTATGCCACGTTTTATGTCTTCATATAATCCATCGACTGAGTCAACGACACATGTGAAGCCACCAGTTTCATGCATAAATTTTGATAGGAAAACGATCAGGTTAAATTCTCGTAGCGGTTCTTTGTCTGTGGACAATGGTCAGTCCACTGTTTGTGAGCGAGTGGCCATCACACCGGATTCACAGGACAAAGACTGTACTAAGGAATCAAGCAATAAAAATAACCACTGTACTCATGAGAAATCGTTAGAAGAAAATTTGTCACCGGAAGCAGCAACAAAGAGACCATCAGAAAACAATGTAAGTCTAAAATATCTATTATTTCTTATCTCTTTCATTGCATCCATTTATCATCATCGTCGTAGCTGTGGCCAGTGCCCCCTGACTGGCTCCTGTTCTGGTGACACGTTAAATGCATCATCCAAATGTGGTTGATGCCAGGATGCCTGACTGGCTCCCGTGCCAGTGGCATGTAAAAAGCACCATCTGAACATGGCTGGTGTCAATACCCACTGACTGGCTCCTGTACTGGTGGCATGTAAAAAGCACTATCCGAACGTGATCAATGCTAGGGCTGCCTGACTGACTCCTGTGCCGCTGGTCTGTAAAACGCACCATCTGAACATGGCTGGTGCCAGTATCCCCTGACTGGCTCCTGTACCGGTGGCATGTAAAAAGCACTATCCAAACGTGATCGATGCCAGGGCTGCCTGACTGGCTCCTGTGCCGCTGGTACGTAAAAAGCACCCACTATACTCTCGGAGCAATTGGCGTTATGAAGGGCATCCAGCTGTAGAAACATTGCCAGATCAGATTGGTGCCTGGTGCAGCTGCTGGCTCTTGAGATGTCAGTCAAACTGTCTAACCCATGCCAGCATGGAAAACAGACGTTAAATGATGATGATGATCATCATTTAGTGTTTTTGTATTCCATGTTGGCATCAGTTGGATAGTTTGACGGTCCACTTGGTGAGCTCCAGTGTTTGGTTTGGTATTGTTTTTATGGCTGGATACCCTTCTTCACACCGACCACTGGATGCTTTATCATATCACTGCCACTAGTGTGGCTATCGACTAACTTGCAAAGCAAGACACCGTGGTCGAGAGGAAGGGCAGTATTGATGGAGATGGCTTATGCAAGGTATTGAGAGGCAAGAGTATGATAGAGAGATAAGAGCAATTGTCTTGCTTTAGAGGAGTTATATGGCTACTCCAGCTGGAAGAGGAGGGAAGGAGGTGGTGGTGGTGGTGAGGTGCCTGATGCAGCTCTTGTTAAACCGTCCAACACATGGATAGAAGATGGACATTAAATGATGATGATGATTTGAAGTTTACAAGCAGCAGTCAAAATATAGACACGCTAATTGCTTTCTATTAATGAGATATTATCATCAGTTAATCTAGGTTTTGTTTCTTCATTTAGTACCTTTTACCCTTTTTTCTTTTACTTCTTTCAGTCATTACACTGTGGCCATGCTGGGGCACCACCTTGAGTAATTTTAGTCAAACTAATTGACTCCAGTACTTACTTTCTTTTTAAAACCTGGTATTTAATCTATTGGTCACTTTTGCCAAACTGCTAGGTTACAGGGACGTAAACACACCAACATTGGTTGTCAAGTGGTGGTGGGGGACACACACACACACACATCTTTCTCTCTCTCTCTCTCTCTCTCTCTGTGTATATATATATATATATATATATACACACACACACATAATGGGCTTCTTTCAGTTTCTGTCTACCAAATCCACTCACAAGACTTTGGTCAGCCTTAGGTTATTGTAGAGGATGCTTGCCCAAGGTGCCATACTGTGAGAGTGAACCCAGAACCACGTGGTTGGGAAGCAAACTTCCTACCACACAGCCACGCCTGTGTCTGTGCCGCCAACCCATCTGAGACCATCCCTTATTCTAAAATACAAGCTTCCTGATTTAAAGTGATCTAAATTAAAACCTTTCATCAAAATTTGTGTTCCAAACTCCAGTTAATTAATGACAAAGTTATTTTACGAAGTTTTTTTATTATTTTAAGAATTAATTGAAGCAAAGTTAGGGCATTTCAACCGAAATATAACAAAAATGTTAAGGAGCTGTGTGTTAGATTGATGAGCTGAGTTCCACGTAAAAAGCATCCAGTACACACTGTAAAATGGTTGGCATTTGGAAGTTCATCCAGTTGTAGAAATCGTGCCAAAAGTAACCTCGCCTGTCCTAGTGCCGCGTAAAAAGCACTGAATCTATTCTGCAGAGTGGTTGGTGTTAGGAAGGACATTCAGCCGTGAAATCCCTGCCAAAACAGATACAGCAGCCTAGGGTAGTCTTCTACCTGGCCGGCTCCTGTCAGCCGTCCTACCCATCAATGGAAGACGGACGTTAAACGATGATATGATAGTGTGTGGTTCGAGGAAGATTTATTTGCTATTTCCACTTGGTCAAGCGCTCGTTTTATGTATACGTGTGTGTGTGTGTATTTATATTTGTATAGGATGCAGTACTCCTTGTGTTTAGCTATGAAGTGTTTGCCTTGATTCTTGAAAAAGAAAACCCAGTTCTTTTATGATGTTTTCATATCTATGTAAATAATATTAAATTGCCACTCATTAAAAAAAGTCCTAGAATACTACAATAAAGATAGGTTCCGAATTCTTGAGAACAAATATTGGTCTTTCGTTTGAAAATTTTCAGTAAAACCTTTTAAGAGAGAAAAATCGGTTAAACTGATTTAATTAAAAAAAAAATATATTGGTCATTGTGCAACAACTGAGATAACACTTGATGCAAGGGAGATAACTCTGTTTACTATTACTTTGACACTAAAGTTTGAATCGATTATAATTGTTGATTAGTTCCAGGTCTTCTGTTTGAGAAGACCTGCATTCAAAAACCTTCCAACCATGGCCATCAACTCTTATGTTCTGATAGTATATCTCTGACTTTATTTTCCAATGTTTTCGTTTATGAAGAGAATTAAGTCTGATAGAACCTCGCTTCCTTTTCAATCGGTTGTAGAGAGCTGTTGCACAGTTGTTGATTAGCGCCAGGTCAGACTTAATCGGGCAATTCTTTAATCAGAGACATTCTGGTCGTGACCATCCTGTCTTTTTCTTACGTCCAGGGAGCCCAGGACTGCACTATCCTATGTGTCATTTGAGCAAATTTTGCTATTTGTATTAAATCAAACTATCATTTAGAGCAGTAATTCTCAACCATTTTTTTTTTATCTATGAACCCCTTTGGTTATTATTTTACTCTGGTGGACACCTCCCATAGTTATTCGAATTCTTTAGATACTCCTTTCAAAACTAGTATTTTGTTTATCACACATTCATTTGTGTACATTGAACTATGTGAAACATTAGAGAAAGAAACCAAGCAGTGTCTGGCAATAGATACACTCTTTTACTTGTTTCAGTCATTTGACTGTGGCCATGCTGGAACACCGCCTTAAGTCGAGCAAATCGAACCCAGGACTTATTCGTTGTAAGCCTAGTACTTATTCTGTCAGTCTCTTTTGCTGAACTACTAAGTTACGGGGACCTAAACACACCAGCATCGGTTGTCAAGCGATGCTGGGGGGACAAACACAGACACACAAACATACACACGCACTTACATATATATATACATATATACGACGGGCTTCTTTCAGTTTCCATCTATCAAATCCACTCACAAGGCTTTGGTCGGCCCGAGGCTATAGTAGAAGACACTTGCCCAAGGTGCCACGCAGTGGGACTGAACCCGGAACCATGTGGTTGGTAAGCAAGCTACTTACCGCACAGCCACTCCTATAGAAAATTATTTTCATGCACCCTTAAAATAATATTGTGAACCCAGTTTACTACTTTGCTTGTTTACCCCCTAAAATCTTATATGGGCCCTGGTTCAGAAGCATTGATATAGAAGTTTCCTCCTCGTCTCGGCTCTAGCTAAGTGGTTAAGAAATATATGTAAATAGGAATAGAATAGCTGAGATGATAAAGAATTGAACTAGTCTTTTTCTGGAAGCCTTCCCTCTATGGAGTATAGATCATTGAAAACTTTTTTCCACTGTTTTCGACTTTGGGTAGTCTTTTCTGCTTCTCTCCAGCTGGATCCTCCCCTTTTTATTCCAGCTCTCCCTTTATATCTCCTATCCTACTATTTTTAGGGCACCCTCTCTCCTGCTTCGCTTCTCTGTTTGGGGTCAGTGCCTGATGCGTAATGCAGGATGTTGGTTCAGAATTATCATTGACACTTTTTAAACTTTGGTGGCAGCGCATGGCCATAACTGGCCAAAATATTCTACCTGTTTAATGTTCAAACCAGCTAGATCCAGCCTCTCACACCTACCCTATGAAGTTATTCTGAAAATGAACAATCACATCATCAAAATCCTGAAGCTGTGACTTATTGCATGATTAATTCAAGACAATTTGACAGAATAATTCAAATGTTAAAGGGTCAAGCTTAAAGTTTATCATTGTATTTTATGAATAGCATTCCGAATGCAAGTTCATGGTGTACTAGCATTGATATTCATTACATGAAAGACTTGAATGTAATAGCTATGATTTACATAGCACCACACTATATTAGTTTTACTGTGTACCTTACTCCCCCATGTTACTGAACACCATATCAAAATATATTGTTAATCTAACAGCAATAGTGTATTAGACCCCATAATATATTCTTTTTTACTCTAGGCAAAAGGCCTGAAATTTTGGGGGAGGTGAGGTAGTCGATTAGATTGATCCCAGTATGCAACTGGTACTTAATTTATTGACCCCCTGAAAAGATGAAAGGCAAAGTCAATCTCAGCAGAATTTGAACTCAGAATGTAAAGACAGACGAAATACCACAAAGCATTTTGCCCGGCGTGCTAACGTTTCTGCCAGCTCACAGCCTTAAAGAATCTTTTCTACTCTAGGCACAAGGCCTGAAATTTTTGGGGTGTGGGTGAGTCAATTAGATCAACCCCGAAAGGATGGAAGGCGAAGTCGATCTTGGTGGAATTTGAACTCAGAATGTAAAAACAGACCAAATACCGCTGAGCATTTCGTGTGTCATGCTAGCGTTTCCGCCAGCTTGCTGCCTTGACTCCATAATATATCAATTCATAATTTGCTAGCATGTCGGACATAATGTTGATCAACATTTTGTCTGTCTTTATGTTCTGAGTTCCAATACCTCAGAGGTTGACTTTCTTCCCACTGCATGTCCCAATTCAGTTTTTGAATTAATTTGGATTTCAGAATTGTCCTCGTTGCCTGTCTTTGCAAAAATTATCATTAAAAGTGAAGATTTGGCCCTGTAATTTTTATTAAGATCACATCACTTTCCACAAAACTGTGTGCTCTTCATGCTGAAGGTATCCCAAGGAAATTTCTTCCCAGTCGTTCATTAAATTTGCTCAATCAGTGAATGTTTTTCGCTTAAGATCTTTATTCTCCCACCCAC
>NC_068995.1:15250386-15260226 GCF_001194135.2 Octopus bimaculoides
ATCAGTCTACTATACTTTGCTGAGGAGGCTTAATAACGCTGAAATAAGTCTGGTATGGTCAGTGTACTTTCCAAAGATCAAGCTCTATAATATTGTTTATTTGGATTTCGGAGTTGCCTCCCTTGCTTTTCTTGTCTCGTAATTTTTTTTTCTAAGTTGAAAGTTAAATATTTTCCTTTTTTTCTTTCTTTTTTATCAGTACTCTTGTTAGTATACATTACACCAGTATATAACATTGTTACTGTGCAACATACCACACTAGGTTACTGCTAGCGTACACTACATTAATATATATTATTGTTACTGTACAGTACACAATACTATATTGTTGTTAACACATACTATCCCTAATTTTACTATCGTTATTGTACATTGCACCATGTTATAGTATTACTATACAGAAGTGCTTCTCAGCCGGGGTCCATACGGCCTTGAGGGTTCATATAAGATTTTGTGGGGTCCTAGCAACAAAATAGTAAATTGGAGATCCTCCTCAATAGTATTTGAAGAGCCCTTGAAAAAATTTTGTATGTACCCATTATACTCTTGGAGTGGTTGGTGTTGAGAAGAGCATCCAGCCATAGAAACCATGCCAAACCAGACTGGAGCCTGGTGTAGCTCTCCAGTTTGCCAGTTCCAGTCAAATTGTCTAACCCATGCCAGCATGGAAAGCAGACACTAAATGATGATGATGATTGTGTGTGTGTATGTGTCTGTCTGTCTTTGTCCCCCTTCACTGCTTGACAATTGGTGTTGGTCTGTTTTTGTCCCTATTACTTAGCAGTTCAGCAAAAGAGACCAATAGAATAAGTACCAGGTTTAGAAAATAAATACTGGGGTTGATTCGTTTGACTAAATATTCTTCATGGCTGTGCCCCAGCATGGCCGTAGTCTATTGACTGAAGCAAGTAAGATAGTAAAAGTGAAAGTACTCTTTTGTAGCTCATTAGATATTCAGCTGCATTGACAATCATACAACACTGCTTTTCAGTTATGATAGCTAGGTTAAACAACAATGTTTTGACATATAACAGCATTTTAATATACTTTGTTTTTGTATTTGGTTTGCAAGATCCTTTATGTGAATTCCTGTATTGAAACTCATTTTGTTGTGTCTAGAGAGAATCATTATTAATACTGAATTTTAATCAAGCCACAAGGGCCAAACACAGAGGGGGACATACACACATGCGGGGACAATTAACACATGAAACGATGAATAAAATGAAGTATTTATAATGAAGATGAAATGGTCATCCTGGCCCCACTCCAGGATGGTTATGTGATTTTACTTTTTTTAACCTTAAAATTTAACACAAATTTCTACAAATGCTCATTCCACCGAGATGATTACGAAAATTAACTTCTTTTAAAACCAAAAAATTTTAACAAAAAAATGTTTTTTTTTTCAAGTCTATTCACAGTCTTTAAAAACAAATCACACTTACCACTTTATCTTTTCCTTGATATCGTTATAATCCACCACCAAGGCCCAAAGTTTGCTATCTACCTCCGGCCCCAGTGGATTTACATCCGAAGGAAAAGCCTCCTTCAATGGACTATACTTTACTTCATCCATCAAGATGCACCTCATTATTAATATTGCCGTAATGACTCTCCCTAGACATGTTTTAAAATGTTTTAACAAATTTTTAAAAATTCCTCTTATTGTTTTCATTTTCTCTTGTAGGTTCACGATGAGAGTGATGTACCCGAGAAAAAGAAGAAAATTATTCCTCGTATCACTTGGCCATAACAGATGTCTCATGTAGGGCAGATAACTATATTCAAAAGTCCAGTTATTATCCTCTTACCATTTATGTTTTGGCAGCAGTGTGTTAATTCTCCACAGGATATCTGTCAGGTTTCCAGCTAATATCCTACTATCACACAAGCATACATACATACATACATACATACACAGACACACATAAATACACTACATCAGAGTGTTTCATTACAGGATATCTGTTAGGTTTCCAGCTCATATCCTTCTGTCATACACGTGCATACATACATCATTTATGTTCGATATCGATGTATTATTGTTTATGGGATATCCATCATTTTCATCTAATAAGCAACATAAAAAAAAACATCTATGTTGCTTCCTTTTTTTTTTTATTCCTTCCTCTCATTAGTTTGAAGTTCATCAACCAACAGTAATAATTTCTTCTACAACACTGGTAATGCTTATCCCATTGTCATGTTTCTTCTAGAAAGAAGAACAAAAAAACCCCAAGGTTTTATGCCTTGGTATTGTCATAATTTCCCCACCTACTCTAATAGCTCAAGCTTCATGCCTGTAGGAGGAGGGGATTCATTATTTATTGTCTTCATAGTATTGTACAAATGTAATATATTGGCTGGGGGTCAGTACATTAATTGTAAGGGTGGTATAATTTTAACTTAATTTTTTACTGTTTCATCAGTTAAAAAGATAATTAAGTTTTCAGATTAAAAGTTATACATGGCCAAATTGCACCATAAACAAACTTAATGTCACATAATTTTTTTTCCATGAAAAAAAATTCTTCACTAACAATTACATTATAATACCTATAATAATAATGATAATAATAATATTCATGATGAGAATAACAATGCCTCAAGAAGAAATTCCAGTGCATGCAGTGCTTCTCTGAATAAGTACATGGACTTTGATAAGAACTGATCCAGATAAAGCATCTCTTGGTACTCATTCATGTTGGAAGCTTACTCAAACTGTGAAACATTGAACTACCAAAACACCATTGCTGTGGTGAACAGCTCATATTTGATATGGTTTGATATTTATATTTAAATTAAATATTTTTCATCATGGGCAACTAACTGTTTCGATTTTTGCTAAGAAAGTTAGCTAAAACTGTACCTCACTTAGATTACATATCATTAGATCATCCTTCTCATTCAAGATTTTAGCTCTAGAATGTTTGTTCAAGTTTAAGGTTTATACATGATGTTAGCTTACTAACTTAGCTTCTCTCTAATTGTATACAGGGTTAACTTATTGTAGAAGATATTTAAAAATTGTAGCTACTTTCTTTATTGTAGTAAGTATATCTTGCAAAATAATTGAATCTAAAGTATCTTACTTCATCTTGGTCTTTTAATTATCTGAAGGTCATGTGATTTTTTCTGGGAAATTTTTTCACAGATATTTGCATTCTGTCGGATTTTCATTTTTCTATAATTTCTATTAATGATGTTAGTTACGAAGTCTTTTGTTATATATATTTTTAGATTATATTTACTCCAGACTTGTTAGGCAAGTAATTAACTTAGTATAAACTAAAGGCTCATTTCAAATGTTGAATCTGTCCTATTGCGAAGTTTACTTTATTTTCTATAATATTCTTTAAATGATAAGTTAGTTCCATCTGTTGTTGACCAATCTTGCAGAGATGTTGATGTTTTCTTTTATACTTAGGTCAAAATTTATTCTGAACGAAAATATTTTGAATTTTTTCAAATCTCATCTCGATACGAAAGAAAGTATTTAATCGTAAAATAGCAACTTTTCTATACTTCTATCTGTATAAAGAAAAAGGAAAAGAAAAATCATACTTTCCTTAATTTGTTTAGTAGATTTAAAATAAGGGCAGTATTTACTTATTCAATTCAAAGGACTGTTTATAAATTGTGGTTTTTCAGAAGACATATCAGTACAAGTTAAATCTGTTACTATATCATCAATCATTTATAAGTTCATTTCACATCAATGTTTCCATGCTTTCATATTACAGACAGTCCTGACTAAAACTGTTACATCAGTTGCAGAGATTATCTCAAGATGGCATCATGGAATAAGTTTGTTTACTGTGAGGAGGAGGAGGAGGAGGAGCAGGAGGCTAACGTTTTAGGCAGGACTCTTCAGTGGATGATAAAACGTTAGATCTTTTCTCTTCTCTTCATCATCTTCCTCATAGCAAATTAACTTCTTCTTTGTGAACATTTCATACTTAGTATATACTGACAGAGACCATCCCTAGTTCCTTGGATTCTACTGTTTCAACTACAGAGTGGTTGTTAGAGGCCCAAATGGAATATGCTTTGCAGTATTAATTGCAGCTCTCTCTGTTTTGAGTTCAAACCCAATATCAGTCAACTTTGCTGCTTTCAACCTTATGGGGGTCGATTAATACTAATCTAGAGGGAGATTGATTGAATGTTACAGCATCTAGGGATATATCTTGTATGATTTGCTTTGGCCCTGCAATTCTGTCTTCTGTTACTGGCAAAAACAGTGACAGATTTGGGAAGTCCTTAAACGAATATCTGAATATTTCAACTGATTACTTTCAGTGCCAGCAGATCAGCTGGTATGGGGAGAAAGGCAGGGGTACATTCATGCCCAATGCACTCAACAAACAAGTCACACATTTATAAAGAGTTGGACATATGTAAGAGATGCTTTACACATTGAAAGCTCTTTCTTTCTCTCCAATGATTCCAGATAAACAAAGAGCGGGGTAAATAGCAATTCATTGCTATACATTTTCTGCTAATTCTATTAATGATAGTAGTTGAAGACATTATTGGTCAGTTGTGATGATTGGCACCTCTTGCTTGCAATGTCTTTATATTCTGTTTGAATGAAAATGCAAAAAAATAAAAAAATAAATGAATTAAAAAAAAATTTTAACTTGAAATATCTTTTTACTTCTGTTCTCTGCAAAATATGGTTGGACTGTAATTAAATGAAGACGTGAAAGAGAATTTAAAGATGTTTTCGCCTGGACTGTGGATGTAAATGAATCTAAACACTCAATATTCAGTAATGCAATAAGTACTGCTGTTACAATAATAAAACTAACGAGTTATTTATTATTGTCATATTGCAATAAATGCTGGGTGTGTTATCATCATCTATGACTATCATCATCACCTACAAGTGTCATCGTCATCATCTAAGACAGTCATCATCATCATCATCATCAACCATGGTTCATGAAACCAATGAAGGAGCCTCTACATGGTTGCTTGGTAAGCTAGAAAAAGAAACAACTGCTGTATCTCCCTCAACTCACGCACTAGTATCTTTCAAAAATGAATGTTACATTGCATAATATAGTCCTAGATGGACTGTTTTGCAAAGAAAAAAGAAAAAGACAAAAGTGGTGGTGGTGGCGTGACTGAACACCTTTGATGACAGGTCGGCTCTGTTAGGTATGACTTAATACTGAACAACAACAACAACAACAACAATGGTGCCTCTAGTAACTCAAGATATTGGGTCTGATTACTGTCATGAACGGATGTTATCGACCAGATAGATGACGGTACCTGGTGGTTTCATTGACTTATTAATTACAGTTTTGTGGTCCCATTACTTTAGAGACATTGACACTCCATCATTTTACTTCATCATAATTCATATTTTTACACGCTGCCGTTACTCCACAATGCTCCTGATGTATTAAAGAAATAAGTAATATTCATTATTGATTTATTGAATAAACGCATTCACTCATTATGTACTGATACTTTCTATAGCTTTCTTATGATTATGTGTAGTCTCTCTGTCATGTGGCATGTTGGACAAGTGTCTTCTACTATAGCCTCAGGCTGACCATAGCCTTGTAAATGGATTTGGTAGACAGAAACTGAAAGAAGCCCATCATGTATGTATATATATATAATACACAAACACACACACGTGTGTGTCTTTGTCTCTGTGTTCTCTGTGTTTGTCCCCCATCACTGCTTGACAACTGGTGTTGGTGTGTTTACATCCCCATAACACCGGTTTGGCAAAAGAGACTGATAGAATAAGTACTAGGCTTACAAAGAATAAGTCCTGGGGTCGATTTCTTCAACTAAAAACCCCTTTAAAGCGGTGTTCCAGCATGGCCACATTGAAATAGCTGACACGAGTAACAGTAACAGAATATATATATATATATATATATATATATATATATATATATAAAACAACATGTATGGGCTGAGTTTCACTACAGCTGTTGAAGATACGGTCTTTATTGTTGAACAAATCAATTACATCTTGCGAAAAGAAAAACTGTTTTCTTCTAGTGAATTAACATTTAAATCTTAAATTTATCATTTAAGATTTTGCACAAAAAGAATGTAGAATGTGTTTTGGCTCCCTTTATTTCAATATGATGCTCAAAAGAGTGAGGGGGATGTCAGGCTAGGTGGACATACGCTGGTCATAGCAAATGAATGTGAGATACTTGTGTATCTAATTTTTTTATCTGATACTTGTGTATCAACCATTTTTTATCTGTGGACTCCTTTGATTACTACTTATTCTTGTGGACCCCCCCCCCTAGTCATTTGATATTTAAAAACTAGTTTTATAGAAGCTTCTTCCAAAAATTTGTATTTTGTTATTCACACATTAACTTGTGTACAATAAATTATGAAATATGTTCAAGAAAGAAACCAAACTGTTTCTTGCAATACATATCAATACATACAACTAAAGCAAATTTTTTCAGGGGCCCTTAAAATATTACTGTTGATCCCCAATTTACTATTTTGCATGCACAGATCCCTTTGATTCCTATTTAATTCTTGTGGACCCCCCATAGCCATTCGATGTTTAAAAACTAGTTTTGTAGGAACTTCTTTCAAAATTCCTCTTTTGTTATTCACACGTTGTGTAGATTGAATTGTTTAAAACATTTGAGAAAGAAACCTAGCTGTTTCTTGCAATACATCTAAAACAAATTTTTTCAGGGGCCTTTAAAATACTGCTGTGGATCCCCAATTTACTATTTTGTGTGGCCCCTCCAAAATCTTATGTGGACCTTCAGGGGCCATATGGACCCTGGTTGAGATTTATTATTAAATTTACTAGGGTGATGTTTTCTACACTTGTATATTAGTTTCCATGGTCCATGGTTTTCAAAGGTCTGTATAAACTTATGTTGAAGGTGTAGGGAGTGTTATCTGTGTTAAATATACATAAATATACATGTTCTGTTCCAACTAATTCACATGCATGATAGACCAAAGGGGTGAGTGAATGAAATCATGCTCCTGGGTATGTATTTGTTATTTATGCCATTATGTCACATGAATATTGTGTGTATATGTATGTATAAAACAATCATGGCTTAGTGGTTAGGGTGTCACACTCATGGTTGCAAGATCATGGTTTCAACTCCCAGACTGGATGTTGTGTTGTGTTCTTGAGCAAAGCACTTCATTTCATGTTGCTCTGCAATCATTTCGTCATCTGATACTTGGCATGCTGTACTCCTCAGTAGGTAATGTCAATTTGATGAAGAGAGTGAGGTTATGTGAACACAAACATCACTATAAACAAATCATCTGTGTGGTTGTTCAGCAACAAATTGCAGAACCCTTATATGGCATCTAACAACAGGAGAGTCCCTGATGTATATATATATATATATAACCACTATTTATCTCTTTGTGGCTCTACCTGTTCATACTCATCTTCTCTTCTAAGTGTGGTAGCCATGCAGCTCCTCTATAAGAATCTCTTCTGCCTCCTTCTCTCATACTTTAAACCACTCATTTCCTGACAATACTTTTTTTACCCTTGGGAGTTCATAGTCTGGTAAGCTGCATGGTAACCTCACCTGTGCTGGTGGCATGAAAGAGGAAAAGCACCCAGTACATGCTGTAAAGTAGTTGTCCTTAGGAAGAGTTTTCAGTTGTAGAAACCATGCCAAAGCAAAGACTGGAGTATGATGTACTCCTTGGACCCTGTCAATATTTTACATCAGTCATATGTTTGAGGGATTCTACAGCTGGATACACGCATGCACATACATATATACATACGCCCTTGGAGTGGTATTAATAGTCAGAAATCAGAGCAGGCAGAGTTATATCCCTTGTACAGGGCACACCACGGTGGTGTGTATTTCGATTTGGACTCGGGGACTATATTGTCAAAGATCCTGTTGGCTAATGAATTAACCTTAAGTAGTTTATTATACAGGGTGTCTACAAAGTCTGGGTACATGGGGATTAACACATACTTTAAGAAATTATTATTTCTTATATTTAGTTCAAATGTTGTCAAAGTTATCTTGGTTTTTTTTTAATCCTTCTGTGGTTGATAAACATACATCCAGACTAGGGCAGTGGATTGTTAAAATCTTTAGTGTTGGCTATGGTATCTTGCAATATTTGTTCTAGGCCCTATTTTCTGAGTTCAAACGCCGTGGTTTTTTTACTGGGTGGTCGATTTAATTTGTTACTCAGTTTAACCCCCCCCCTCCTGGTTCTTGGATGCTCTTAGCAGAGTCCACTCTGTTGCTAGCACTGAAGCCAAATTTCTAACTTAAGGATGCTTTCCTTCCTTCCTCCCCTCATCCCACTAGAATTGGATATTCTCTGTAGTGTTATGCGTATTGCCCTGCCTAAATATTTAAATGTAAAAGTAATTTGGAGGTGATTTAGGTTGAATAATTGGTGTTAGGAAGGGCGTCCAGCTGTAGAAACTATTCCAAAGCTGACTTTGGCATTGGATGCAGCCTTGCAGCATCCTGTCAAAACTGTCCAACTCATTCCAGTATGGAGAATGGATATTAAATGATGAAGAATTACTAAAGATGTTGAATAACAAGATTATAATTTTTCAAACTATTCATCTCGTGTTTAAAGCTGAAAGATTTTTTATACTTGCATTTTTTTCACAGTATTTCAATTTGTTTGATTGCTGATGCTCATCAGCATTTTATCATATTATTTCCTGGATGTGTGGATATTAGCAGACTGGAATTGAACTTGAGGCCTTTATTTCTAAACTAAGGTTAGTAACAGTCTTATCTTCTAGCTCAGAGTACATTTGGACTTTTGGTGGCTTTGAATTGGTTACGATGGAGCGAGGTCGTTGCCAGTGCCGCTGGACCGGCTCCTGTGCAGGTGGCATGTAAAATACACCATTTTGAGCCTGGCCGTTACCAGTACCGCCTGACTGGCCTTCGTGCCGGTGGAACGTAAAAGCACCCACTACACTTTCAGAGTGGTTGGCGTTAGGAAGGGCATCCAACTGTAGAAACTCTGCCAAATCAGATTGGAGCTTGGTGTAGCCACCTGGCTCACCAGTCCTCAGTCAAATCGTCCAACCCATGCTAGCATGGAAAGCGGACGTTAAACGATGATGATGCGTGTTCCAGTTGATCTCATCAATGGAACAGCCTACTCGTGAAATTAATGTGCAAGTGGCTGAGTACTCCATAGACACATGTACCCTTAACGTAGTTCTCAGAGAGAGTCAGCTGACACAAGATGTGATAAGGCTGGTCCTTTGAATACTGGTACAACTCACTTTTGCCAGCCAAAGGAACTGGAGCAATGTGAAATAAAATGGCTTGCTCAAGGACACATTGTGTCTCTGAGAATAGAACTCATGACCTTGCAATCGTGAGCCAAGTACCCTAACCACTAAGCCATGCACCTTTTGAAGAATATTCAGTTAATTAAACAACAATCTTAATCTAGAATTATTCTTACTATAAATGTTTGTTTAGAGACTTTATCTTTGTGTCTTATCCGCATTGTTTCGTCCTTAATATCTAATTTTTAATGTTTTACTCAGTGTCTTAATTTCAGTATCAATGTCTCACTTGAAATCTTTTATTCCCTTTGTCTTATCCTCAAATAAATATATTACTGTAGACATAGGAGAGAAGGAAGCCCCTTGTTTTTCCTGTTGAGCTTTTTTTGTGAAAAAGCATGAATGTCAATGGTTCTTTGTCTCATATATATACTCTACATACACATTGAGCTCTCTTTCTTCTAGAGGTAACCTTATCTTGTAATTACACACACATACACACATTTATGTGTATGTGTATAATATATATATATATATATATATATATATATATA
>NC_068995.1:15260942-15261729 GCF_001194135.2 Octopus bimaculoides
TATATATATATATATATATATATATATATATATATATATATATGCATATATATGTACACACACACATGCACACACGTAGCCTATTTATTAATCTAAGGTCTTGTGTGTATGATCCAAACCCATAAGGGTAGATCAAAATGATAGGAAGTGCATGAATATTGTAACATCCCATCTCTCTTATATAAATCTGATGAGGTGTGTATCTTTGTTTTCTTTATGGTGGTGGGGCAGAATGACATGTATATCACATCTTTTTCGGATCTGGAACTGTTATGCCTAGTGTAAGATTTGGTGGTAGAATTGTTAAAGCATTAGTGTAAATTCCTTGTTAGCAATGACTGGTCCTCAGTATCTTATTCTCAAAGAATTATCATTAATATTACATTGTCACTATTTGTGAAATTAACATGCAAGTGGCTTTAGGTGCAGGTATGGGTGTACGGTTAAGAAGTTTGCTTCATAATCAAATCATTTCTGGTTCAGTTTCACTGTGTGGTACCTTGAACAAGTGTCTTTAACATTTCTGGGCTGACTAAAGCCTTGTGAGTAGATTTGGTAGTTGAAGCCTCTGTGTGTGTGTGTATATATGTATGTTTATGTGTGTGTTTTTGTCCCCTTGTGTTGACTGTATGTGATAGTTGTAAACAGGCGTGACTGTGTGATAAGAAGCTTGCTTCCCAACCACAGCCTTGGGCTGACCAAAGCCTTGTGAGTGGATTTGGTAGACGGAAACTGAAAGAAGCCTGTCATATCTATATAGATATATGTGTGTGTGTTTGTCCCCCCC
>NC_068995.1:15261998-15262385 GCF_001194135.2 Octopus bimaculoides
AACATCGCTTCACAACTGATGTTGGTGCATTTATGTCCCCATAACTTAGCGGTTCAGCAAAAGAAGAGAGCAATAGAATAAGTACTAGGATTACAAAGAATAAGTCCTGGGGTCGAGTTGCTCAACTAAACGTGGTGCTCCAGCATGGCCGCAGTCAAATGACTGAAACAAGTAAAAGAATAAAAGAGCATGTGTGTGTGTATGTGTGCGTGTGTTTCTCTCTGTGTGTCAAAACTCTGCCTACTGTTTGACAACCAGTGTTGGTTTGTTTACATCCTTGTAAGCTAGTAATTCCAGCTAAAGAGACCAATAGAATAAGTACCAGATTTATGAAAAAACTTAAGTATCAGTGGCAATTTATTGAAAAAAAAAGAAAAAAAAAAAAAA
>NC_068995.1:15262395-15263194 GCF_001194135.2 Octopus bimaculoides
AAAAAAAAAAAAAAAAAAAAAAAGAACCGGTGGTACTCCAGTATGGCCAGTGTCCAATGACTGAAACAATTAAAAGATAAAAGACAAACAAAACTGATACTGATGAAAACGAATTCCAATGATGTGGTGGTGTTCATCTCAGTCATCTCATGTTCTATGACCATTCTCTAAAGAAACTGGCTTTATAGTACTAGTAGCTGCATGTAGAAGCTATTACATTTCCTCCATTGTTCTGGAACTGGTCTTCTACGTTCTCACTTGTATTATCCTCTCTCACAGAAACCGCTAAAGTACCAATGGAATATGGCCTTTCGTTTATTTAGATTCACACTTTATACTTTGTGTAAAAGACTCAATTAATAACAATAATGATGCCAAGTGGAATTTTGACATTTTTCTCTCACATCAGAGAATATTACAGCAGTTATAATAACATGTTTGGTAAATAATAGCATGTCTTGTCATAACACAGAGCTTCCAACTTTTAAATTATGAATATAAAAATAGAAAGATTTATTAGATGTTTGCATATTCTCACAATCTCTATTTTTTTTTTTTGTGGCTATTTTGTTTTGTTTTTTTAAACTTTTCAGAATGTCTTGATGGAATTGCTGGTGTCATCTCACAGTTGTTGTTGTTTAGAGTTTGTTGTTCAGCTGAAATCTGGTCGTTGTCATTCTTGTCGAATGTGTTGCCATTTTACAATCATGATATAGGATATGGTGTCATCTGTGTTCTCTCTCTCTCTCTCGCACTCTCTCTCTCTCTCTCTCTCTCTCTCTCTCTCTCTCTCTCTCTC
>NC_068995.1:15263867-15264916 GCF_001194135.2 Octopus bimaculoides
TATATATATATATATATATATATATATATATATATATATATATATGTGCATACATGACTGGCTTTTACATAGTTTTTATTCTATCAAACTCACTCAGGCTGCATTGGTTAGCCCAGAATTATAATAGAAGCTTGTCCAAGATAACACACAGTGGGACTGAAACTGAAGCCATGTGGTTGTGAAGTGAATTTCTTAAGCAGATATTCATGTCATAAATACTACATAAAAACTACTCAATCTTCTTCAGCTTCATTCAGTAGAAGCAACAACAACAATAATAATAGGTGCAAGAGTGGCAGTGTGGTAAGTAGCTCGCTTACCAACCACATGATCCTGGGTTCAGTCCCGCTGCGTGACACCTTGGTCAAGTGTCTTCTGCTATGGCTTCAGGCCAACCAAAGCCTTGTGAGTGGATTTGTCAGACGGAAACTGAAAGAAGCCCGTCATGTATATATATATATATATATATGTATGTATGTATGTATATGTTTGTGTGTCTGTGTTTGACCCCTATCATTATCACTCGACAACCGATGTTGGTGTGTTTACATCCCCGTAACTTAGCAGTTCGGCAAAAGTGACTGATAGAATAAGTACTAAGCTTACAAAGAATAATCCCGGGCTCGATTCGTTTGACTATATAGTAACAAAAAGGCTGTATATTACTAAGCTGGGCTGTGGGTGAAGTAAGAATATAAATACATGTTTACCCTTGTCTTATGCCATCTATTTTCAAGCTTCGTAATATCTGCATTTATTATTAAGGTGGCAAGCTGGTTGAAACGTTAGCATGCCAGGCAAAATGCTTAGTAGTCTTTATGTTCTGAGTTCAAATTCTGCCGAGGTCGACTTTGCTTTTCATCCTTTTGTGGTCGATAAATTAAGTACTAGTTGTGTACTGGGGTCGATCTAATCGACTGGCCCCCTCCCCAAAATTCTGGGCCTTGTGCCTAGAGTAGAAAAGAATATTTATATTTATTTCAGTTTCTGTATTTCCATTGCTTCAAACAATTCTGGCTAAACTCCTTGTTTCTCTTGCCAAGCTAGTT
>NC_068995.1:15266024-15266700 GCF_001194135.2 Octopus bimaculoides
CACACACACACACACACACACACACACACACACACACACACACACACTCAGTATTATTATGACAGTTTATGATGTTTAAAAGAAATGAATCTTTTTGTCTGCCAAAATATATTTCAATTCATGTCTATAGATTTATTTCAGTTTCTGTATTTCCATTGCTTCAAACAATTCTGGCTAAACTCCTTGTTTCTCTTGCCAAGCTAGTTTCTTACAATATAACTTGAGAGACTGAATTTGTTGCACATGTCAATTCTTTCATGTTCCAACACACTGCTTGTCTGTCTGTAACTGTCTGTCTGTCTGTCTCTTGTGTTTCAACATTCTGCCTCTCTTTTTGTCAGTCTGTCTGTCTATCTGTCTCTTTTATGTTTCACCAGTGTCTGTCTGTTTGTCTCTCTGAAACTTTTACAAAAATGGAATAGGTTACAGTTTCTTTGAAGAGTTTGTTTGTTGTTTTTATTTTTAGTTTTTTTTTTTTAAAGGGTGGTGGGATTTGATAAATCTACTGTAAAATAATATTTTCAACTCTACCAAAAAAAAAAGATAAAAAATAAACAAAAAAAAGAAAGAAAAAGAAAGTAACTGTCTCCCACAAATATCTACATTTATAAAGAATTCTTACTTTTTCAAGTGAAACTATATATAAAAAAAAGAAAAAAAATGAGAAAAAGAAAAT
>NC_068995.1:15268144-15270647 GCF_001194135.2 Octopus bimaculoides
TGATAGCAAATGATAAAATATGTTTGATAAATGGCTAAGTGGGCTATGAGTTGCTTTTTGATTCGCACACCGAGAAAAGCATTTTGTTCAAGAATGATTGAAGAGCTATTTAAGTAGCACAAATATATTTCAGTGAATGTTATCCTGTCACACCATCATTGCAGTTTAACTAGGTTTGTTTCCTCATGTTTGTCATTTTTTTTCTTATCATCCCAACACGATTCCAATATAATAAAGCAGACGTGTTTTTTGAGCATAGAAATCTTTTATATTTTTCTTTTACTTCTTTCGGTTTTTTGGAGTGTGGCCATGCTGAGGCACCACCTTGAAGAATTTAGTCAAGCAAATTGACCCCCTGTACTTTTTTCTTGCTTTTGAAGTTTGCTACTTATTCTAACAGTCTCTTTAGCTGAACTGCTAAGTTATGGGGATATAAGCAAATTAACACTGGTCTGTCAAGTGGTAAACACACACACACACACACACACACACACACACACACACACACACACACACACACACACACACACACACACACACACACAAACACACACATTATACTTACATACACATACACAATAGCCTTCCACAGTTTCTGTTTATCAAATTCGCTCACAAGGCATTGGTTAGCTCGGCTGTTGGGGCTGTGGTAGAAGATACTTGCCTAAGGTGTTGTGCAGTGGAATTGAACACACAGCTCTACATAAATGCTGAAATGTTCTATGTAAATACACATTCTACAGCTAGCTGCTACTTTCTAACAAAAGACTATTTTATTGAGGTGTTAATTCTTTGCAATTGGAACCGTTTGTATTCCACATATGCTAATTACTGTTAATTACTCAATGTATTCAATAGAATTTTTTTTTTTTTTCTGTTTCTTTCATATCGTAAATTGTCTTAAAGATTATCTTATTAAATTGTAGAACACTTTGTCTCAATTTTCAATATGTTTCTTAGCGTTTTTATTTAGATAACTGCATAACCAAGGCACTTATATGTTTGGAAATTTTCTAAACTTGTCAACAGAAATTAAATTACATTTTTTTTTCTTTTCCTTTTTATTTTGTTTGTATGCAATGAATTGATGCTTTAGCCATTTGTTTCTAATTAAATTCTCTTACTAAAAATTGTTGCTTTTCTACTCTTGACTGGAATCATTTAAAGTATTGATTAGTATTAACAATTATTCTCCATCGTTCCTTCTCAAAGAAACAGTCAGTCAGTCTGTTGGTAGGAAATGAACATTTGAAATACTCTGATATCTTGCTTAGCTTTTGATTCTGGCATACTCTGTCGGAATCGAATCACAGGCTTAGAAACTTCTTTCAGTTAAATTGTCACACATTATTTGTATTGGCACAAATTTTTCTTTTTGGATGGCATTCAGGTATGATTGAGAAGACGTTTTTGAAAAGCAATCGCTTATAGAAATTTGGTTTTCTCTCTTTCTCTCCTATTTTACATTGATTATTTCCCCATGCTATTGTGGTTTCGGATTGGATTCTTGCAAATTTATATATTTATATAGATTTTGATGCAATAGCTTCTTATTTGTTTTTGTTTTAGGTGCAGGCATGGTTGTGTGGTTAAGCAGTTTGCTTCCCAACCACATGGTTTTGAGTTCAATCTCAGTGCATGGCACCTACTATAACCCTGAACCAACTAAAGCCCTAGTAGATGGATTGAAAGATGCCTTTTGCATATATATAAAAGGGTAAAAACCTCATTCGGTCATGAATGACCTTGGGATTGCACCTAGAAAGCTCCCCTCCGAGGCACGAGTTTGGACAAGGTTGTTTATGGGAGACCATCAGTCGACCATGCATATCAGCCTCCCCTTTTTATGCCACCAATGTTATCCAAGGGAAAAGCAAAGGCCGATACAGCTTGGTACCAGTGACGTCCCAAATCATTTCTGCAGCTGAGTGAACTGGAACAACATGATATAAAGTGTCTTGCTCAAGAACACAATATAAAACCTTGTCTGGGAATTGAACTCATTACCTTATGATTGTGAGTCTGATGCTCTTACCACTGAGCCATGTGCCTTCATGCATATATATATATCTTAATGTTTTGTTTTTTTCTCGAATTATTTATAAAAATAATTTAACATTAAACTGAAAAATTATGCAATACTTTTTAGTAGAGTACATGCTTATTAAACTTTTACTAGAAGACTACAGTCTGACAAAGGCTAGCAGGTCAAAACTTTGAAGTCACTGTCATCCCTCTTGTAAAAATTCATTTATATATATATATATATATATATGTATGTATGTATGTATGTATGTATGTATGTATGTATGTGTGTGTGTGTGTGTGTGTGTGTGTGTGTGTCTCCTTGTCTTGATATCATGTGATAGTTGTAAATCACTATCATGCAAGCAGTGTAATTCATTTCCAGTCTTCTGTGAAAAATAATGTCTGGCCATTACCTTGCTTGGAAACAAATGATGGTTGGCATCAGAAAGAGCATCCGATCACTCATTGCTGAAGT
>NC_068995.1:15270838-15272017 GCF_001194135.2 Octopus bimaculoides
ATATATATATATATATATAATGTATATATATATGTATCTTGTTTCAGTCATATGTATATATCTTGTTCCCAGTCATGCTGGGGCACTACCTTGACTTTTTAATTGAACAGATTGACCCCCAGAACTGATTTTATTAGTCTCTTTTGCCAAACTGCTAAGTTACAGAGATGTAAACATACCAATACCAACACCGGTTGTCAAGCACTGGTAGAGGACAAACACACACACGCACACACCAAAAAACACTCACAAGGGCTTTGGTTGGCCCGAAGCTGTAGTAGAAAATGCTTATCCAAGGTGCCACACATTAGGATTGAACCTGGAACCATGTGGTTGGGAAGCAAACTTTTACCAACAGCAAGAATAGGGAATCAAACAGAGCTCACTTTCAGCTCTTCACTTGGTGCATGACCATTGAAAAAACAGTGGTTAGGGCTAGGGTTTAACCGCACCGTTGTTCTGAAAATCCAAGAATTGCAATGGTGGAGGAATAGATGTATTCTCCCACTTAGCCGCTCAAATGATATATATTAAATATATATATATTCCATTGTTCTGTAGCTTAACATAATGAATATAGTAAATAGGGTTGAACCCATGGTTATGGTTAGTCCACATTACTCTGTAAGGAGCATAGGGCTGGTTTCCTGGTTTCTCTGGTGTATATATTCTTCCCTGGATGGGGTGCTAGTCTGTGGCAGGATTACTCATTTTTACCCGCTGAATGGATCGGAGCAACATGAAATGAAATAGTTTTGCTCAAGCACTCTACACATCACCTGGTCCAGAAATCAAAACCATAATTTTACAATCATGACTCCAACACTAACCACTAAGCTATGCACCTCCACTATATATACCTATAAGTGTTGAACTTCACTCTAACCTTACAACCATTTGGTCTTACAGCTATGTTAATTAACGAGGTTTTTTAAAAATTTATATTTATTTATTCACGGTTTGTTTTGAAATGTTGAGCCTTCTAATCTGTCTGGTCTGTTTTGATCAGAGATGGTTGTGGCAGAAATTCCACTTAATACTTTAGGATTTGCTGTTTCTGAAATCTCTCCATATTTCATTAATCCTATGTTTGTAATGATTATGCTATCTATGTTTCAATTAATTTTTAGTATAATTGAGATTTTGGAAGGGCTTAATAAGATATCTTCAACTTCATAT
>NC_068995.1:15272027-15282411 GCF_001194135.2 Octopus bimaculoides
ACACACACACACACACACACACACACACACACACACGTATGTGTGTATATGTGTGTCATATGCTCTTTCTCTCTCTCTCTCACATACACACACAAAGCAATATGTTTTTATTTTTGATGGGCTTCTTTCAGTTACTCTACCAAATCTACTCTCAAGATTTTGGTTGGTCTGAGGTTACAGTAGATGACACTTACCATACAGTGGGACTGAACCTGTAACCACATGGCTGGGAAATACATTTTGAGCCTCACAGACATGTCTGCGTCTTTATATATGTGATAAGAAGCCAACCACATGGTTCCCAACTACATGGTTCCCAACTACATGGTTCCCAACCACATGGTTCTGGTTTCAGTCCTGCATGGCACCTTGGGCAAGTGTCTTCTGCAATAGCCTTGAGTCAACCAAAGCCTTGTGAGTGGATTTGGTAGACAGAAACTGAAAGAAGCCCGTCGTGTGTGTGTGTTTGTGTGTCTGTGTTTGTCTCCCCATCATCGTTTGATGACTGATGTTGGTGTGTTTACATCCCCGTAACTTAGCAGTTCGGCAAAAGTAACCAATAGAATAAATGCTAGGCTTACAAAGAATAAGTCCTGGAGTCGATTTGTTCGTCTAAAGGCGGTGCTCCAGCATGGCTGCAGTCAGATGACTGAAACAAGTAAAGGAGTATATATATATATATATATATATATATGTATATTGTCCAAGAATACAATACATCACCCAGTCTAGGAACTGAAATCACGAACCAGTGATCTGAGTGCCACGCCCTAACCCAAGCATGTGTGTGTATATATATATATATATGTATGCACGCATACTTACTTACACATTTTCATATTATGAACATGTATATTATGTTGGTGTTGATCAAATGAAGTTTCGTGATATTGTTCATGTTGTAATGAGATTTTAATTTAACATTCTAATGCAGGGCAGTCTCTGACATACTGATAATTAAGAGCGTTGATTATGTAGCTATATTTTATAATTAACATTACCAATTAATTAGTCAGAACTTCCTGAGCATTCTTTAGTATAAGCAAAGCAGAAATAGAAGAAAAAAAAAAAGGAAACAAGTTTTATATACTTGGTTTTGTGTAAGCTTTTGTATAGCATTAAAGTTTTATTCCATGAGATGATTGAACTATGAGGATTATATTACTCCTCTAGGATAGGTTGCAAGTCTTTGTTCAACTTAACACTCATCTAGACCAATATGCTCTCTAACAGACACTGTTTCCTTGCTCTGCTTCTTCTACTGTTTCTACAATAATCTCTGCTTTTCGCAGCTTGTTAGCTAATGTACCACTGCCAGCCAAATCTACCCATGAAAAAACCATGTCTTCTTATGTGATCCAGTCTATGTATCTCATCTTCTGAACCTCACGTTGAATCACTGACTTGAGTTCTTCCTTCCCAGGACCTCATCTCAATAGAATTCTCTTCCTGCCTATGTTTTTTCTGTCATAGACAGGCATTTACTTGCAGCTATTTAAGCTGAACATTTGCCATGTCAATGTGACCAGTCTCAGAACTGTGATGGTCATGGACACAGAGGTTGGAGATGAGAGAGAGAGAGTGAGAGAGAACCACCTCTTTCTTCAGTCCAGAAAACCATGTTTCTAAACTTCTACAATGATGCAGTTTTGTTAGAGAAGAAAAGAAAACGGCTGCCTAGCAGAGTGAGAATAAGTGGTGAGGGTGGAAGTGGGGAATGCTTAAAAAGGAGAAAACAAACACACACACACGTGCGCACACACATGCACACATTACAGCCCCACTACCGTCACCATTAGTTGCAGCAACCATGATCACAGCCCTCATCTCTTGTAAGACAGCTGCAAGTCTGAGAAACACATATACATTTCTCACTTTCTGACTGAAACATAAAGAAAGCAAAAATGGAACCAAACAAAACATGTAGAGTATAGGCGTAGCCATTGTGGTTGAGAAGTTTACTTTGTAACCATTTTATTCTGGGTTCAATCACTGAGCAGAGTCTTCTGCTCTAGTTTCATGTTAACCAATGCATTTTTGAAAGGAATTAAAGAATTCAAGAGATGGGAATTCTGTGTGGGGTTATGGTGTTATAAAATGGTGTGTTGAGTTGCATTCTCTTGCGCCAAAAATGACTTAGCCATTCAATACACAGTGATTGATAAAAGGGGGTCATAGCTTGATATAAGTATAGAAGTCAATCTAACTGAAACCCTTGAAGACAATGCTCCAGCGTGGGCACAGTATAATGACTGAAGTCAACATTTGGATAAAAATAAATTTTCCACTGTCTTTCAGTAGAAATAATAATAATAATAATAATGGTAATTCTTCCTACTGTAGGTTCAAGGCCTGGAATTTTTGAGGGGGAGATGATTATATTGGTCCCAGCACTCAACTGGTACTTATTTCATTGACCCCTGAGAGGATGAAAGGCAAAGTCGACCTTGACAGAATTTGAACTCAGAACATAAAGATGGGTGAAAGGCTGCTAAGCATTTTGTCCAGTGTGCTAATGATTCTGCGAGCTTGCAGACTTAAATAATAATAATAATAATAATAATAACACAGCATGCTGCCTGGCCAAAGAATCGAACTAGTGATTGTGAGTGCTGCACCCTAACCACTTGGCCATGTCTCTTCACATGCACACGTGCGCACACACACACACACACACACACACACACACACACACACACACACACACACACACACACACACACACACACACACACACACACACACACACACACACACACACACACACACATACATACACACACATACTTTTGGGAATATACCATGCTTGTCAAGCCAAGTGAGATTGTAGTCATGGCTGATGCCAGAGTTACTTAACTGGCACCTGTGTCAGTGGCATATAAGGAGCATCCACTGTGTACTTGGAGTAGTTTGCATTAAGGAGGGCATCCAGCTGTAGAAACCATGCCAAATCAGATTGGCACCTGGTGCAGCTCTCCAGCTTACCAGTTTTCAATCTGCATGGAATGCAGATGTTAAATGATGATATACATATACAGGCATACCTTATCCTACATCGTTAATTGGTTCCAGGAAACACAACTTAAGTCGAAAAATGACTTAAGTTGAATTAACTTGTCTCTAGGCTAGGCTGAATTTACTTGTCTCTGGGCTAGGCTGAATTTACTTATCTCTATGCTAAACCAATAATAACCATTCTCAGTTCTGTACTTTATTTATCAATGCATTTTTAATAATACATAGCTAATAAAAACCTATTTTAAGCTTACAAACAATTTTTAGTTTTTAATACTGTACAGTAAAAAAAAGTAATCTCAATTTACGAGTACAATTTAGTCATGTTTACTGTACATCGCGGATGCTTTATTTTTGAATGCAGTTTGCAATAAGACGTAAAATAAAAGCCTTTTTTTAAGCTTAAAAAACAAATTCAGTAATTATTATTATTTTGCAATAATAAAAAAAACTAAATTATTTAAAATTTACCAATACGTACATACAATTTGGTGGTTTATATTGCTGATGTAGATGGCTGTGGATCGTCTACATCAATAGCTTACTCTGGCTGTTCTTGTTCGATGTGTTCACTAAGCTACATTACTTTATGGTGTGTATCTTAACATTTACCATACGTATTTTAATATGATTTGATATGCTTTTATTCATATTTATTGTACAGTAACATGATTTTATGTGTTTTTAATAGTTTTCTATGATTTTACAATTACAACATTTGCAGTGGTCAGATGTAAAGTCAAGTAAAATGACTTAACTTGATTTTTATTTTCCCATATATTATTTTTGAAAACTGATGTATAATTGAGAACGTCTTAAGTCGAAATGATTTAAGCCGAGGTATGCCTGTACATTTATTATTTTTGTTATTAATTTTATAAACTAAGGAGGTAAGCTTGCAAAATCATTGGAATATTAGACAAAATGCTCAGCATCATTTCTAGATTTTTACTCTGAGTTCAAATTCTATTGAGGTTGATTTTGCCTTTCATCCTCTTAGGGCTGTTAAAATTAAGTACCAGTTATGTAGTGGGGGCCAATGGTATTGACTAACCCCCTCTTCTCAAATTGGTGGCCTTATCCCAAAATTTAAAGCCATTTATTAGTTTTTGATAAAATATTCTCTCATTCTAAGATGTTGCCTGATATGTAAAATATTTAAACTATTTCTGTGGTAAAATAGTCTGAAGAAGCAGTTTATTCAGTGGAGCTTATAAATACTGTTAAATGGTTTCGTCATTTCATCATACATATATGTATATATAAAAAAAGAATGTGTGTGAGTGTATATATCTGTGTGTGTGCATATATTTTTTCTCTAAATATCAAACAAATAATTTTGGTCATGAACTTGTTGTCTTTTATTTTTAGTTCTCTCCCTCCTTTTCTCCTTCTCTGTTTTTCTCTCTCTCATAACTCTCGCCCCCCCCCCATAGACACATTTATATATATTTATGTTTATATGAGAGTTTGTTTGCAGAACAAAAATCTTAAAAAAACTTAATGCCAAGTTAGGATAGTAGAGTATAGTATACATATGTAACTAAATATGTTGATTACTAAACCAGATAAAACACACACACACACATGCTATGTAACTGTATATGTTGATTACTTTCGTAGTTATAATAAATGTGTGTATGTGTTCATATATGTGTGTTCATGTATTTATATATGTATTTGTGCGTATGTTTATATAGCAACTCAAAAATATATTTAACTATAATCATTTCGGTTGAGCGATCTAGATGATCAAATCACAAATGTTGATGGAGATGTTTTTCTATGACTAGATGTGTGTGTCCGTAGGTGTATGTTGTGTTCCTTATGTGCATATGACGTATTTCTATGTGTGTGTGTGTGATGTGTGAGGAAGTATGAAACTGATTGTGTTGCAAAAAAAGCTGTTCCTTCGTGTAATTTACATTCACCCTGTTTCACCCGTTATTTTATATTTATATTATCTGGTTCATACATTTCTGGTTTGGTTAAGGATTTGGTAAACCATCATCAGCTGGTAGCAATATCACCGGATGTTTCATCCTCATGGCATGTATCAAGGTGACCCTTTGTCTCCTAGCTTATACTTGCTAGAAGTCTTGAAACCAGTGCTTATTTGATGTAGGACACAGATTGACATACTTCAGCCCTGTTAGAAGGGAATTATGTCAACCTGGTTCTGTGGTTAAGAAGTTTGTTTTTGCTTTCCAACCATATGGCTTTGGGTTCAGTCTCACTGTGTGGCGCCTTGGGCAAATGTCCCCTACTGTCATCAAGAGTCAGCCAAAGACTTGTCTGAGGATTTTGTTGATGGAAACTGAAAGAAGCTCATTCTATGTGTGTGTGTTTGTGTCGTCTTGTGATGTTGCCTGATGCTTTTAAAAGCAACTGGTACTCGATTGGTTGCAACATTGAGGGTTCCAGTTGATCCAATTCATGGAACAACCTGCCCATGAAGTTGATGTGCAAGTGGCTGAGTACTCCACAGACTTGCACACTCTTAATGTTCTCAGGGAGATTCAGTGTGGCACAGAATGTGGCACAACTGGTACTTTGAATTATCGGTACTACTCATTTTTGCCAGCTGAGTTAACTGGAACAATGTGGAATAAGGCATACCTTGCTCAAGGACACAACACACCACCGAGAATGGAACTCACGACCTTCTGATCATAAGCTGAATACTCTAAGCACTTAGCCATGCGCCTTCACGATACTTGTAAATGAGTGTCACTGTCATATAAGTTGTGTCATTCATTTCTAGTTTCCCATGAAAATGTGTCCAGTCATGAAGAAATACCACCTTGTTTGGAAACTAGTGAGAGTTGGTTACAGAATGAGCGTTTAGCCAGAGAAAGTCTGTCTTGAAGAATTCCATCTGACCCATGCCAGCATCGAAAAATGGATGTCAAAATAATGGTGCTGACGATGATGATGAGTTAAGTAGATTGGGTCATCAGGAAGTCATGAAATAAAAGAAGTACATGTACCCAGGGTAAACATGAGTCCTGATGGCTTGTACTACTGAAAATCATCATGACATACAAAATTTACTTGTTTGTTACTTTGTTTTTCCTGCTACAAAGAATTACTGGCTTTCTTCGACTCTAATGGATTTATTTTGGGGTGGGGAGGGGTGGGGGTCTGGGACATTAAAAATTAACTCCTTAGTATTCAAATTACTCTGTCGAATGTAATGCAGATTTATTCATTTCGTTTTGAATTAATCATGCATTATCTGTTAGCTTTAAAATTTCGATGATGTGATTGTTTATTTTCACAATGACATTGTAGGATAAGAGTGAAAGGCTGGATCTGGCCAATTTGAACATAGAAATAAGTAGAATATTTGGGCCAGTTATGACTAGTTTAAATGCTAAAGCTTTGAATATCTTGACCACGGACAGAATGTATTAGTAGCAGGATATGAAATTGGCAATTTTTGGATAGGCTATCATCACGATCATCTGTAGCTCTTTTATAGCTCATTCTAACATATACATACACATGTATTCACATATTGTGGTTTGTCTGTGTAAATCGATATTAGTTCATTGCTGACAAGACTTATTTAACAAGAATTTTGTGAGCTGTTCGGACAACATTTGAACATATACGTGTCATGTTAAATAAACCTCTTCTCTCTCATACACTTCATTTGAGCATATGTATGTGTCATGTTAGATAAACATTTTCACTCTTGTACACTTGTTACCATCATTAATCTTCCTGTTGCCGTTTATTCTTCAGTTTACTCAACTGTAACTGTTCATTAAATTAATTCTGGCTTCCTACCATATGAATCGTTAAGATGTGGTTTAAAATTGGAACATAATTCAACTGTATCTAATTGAATGATACAACAGCTACCAAGATTTCATTGATTACCTGATATTCTCATATTCACTGCATATTACATTGTATCACTTTACATAACACAAGCGTATCTGTGCCATGAAAAATATATGACAACTGTCTTTAGATGTAAATAACTTGAGTTTCTTTTGTGATTTTTTTTGATAAAATACGTAAATTCCACTTTTCTCTGATTTTCTTTGAAGTTTGGAGCAGTCAACTAATGATGCTTTTTCGCCAGATTGGTGAAGTTTCTAAATTATAGAAAATGAATCGGGTCCAAGAATTTTTGGATAAAGGGTTTTAGTTCAGTCTCATTGCACAACACTTTGAGCAACTGTCTTTTACTATAGCCTTGGATCGACTAAAGTCTTGCAAGTGGGTTCTGTAGATGGAAACTGGAAAAAGCTTACTGATCTGTGTGTGTGTGTGTGTGTGTGTGTGTGTGTGTGTGTGTGTGTGTGTGTGTGTGTGTGTGTGCCTTCTTTGACTTGATATCATGTGGATTCTACTGTCACACAAGTGATGTCATTTTGTGAAAAATATGTCTGGTTGTGGGGAAATATTTCCTCCTAAGAAACAGGTGAGAGTTGGTATAGGAAGGTCGTCCAGCTATAAAAAAATATGCTGCAATGAACTTTTTTCTGACCCATGCCAGCATAGAAAAGTGGATGTTATAACGATGATGATGATGGTTGAGAGTTTACATTAATATCTCTTTTTTTTTTAATTATATGTCTTGCAGATTGGCAGATTTAGTTGAGCAATATACAAGTAATTAGGTATCTTATTTTGAATTCTAATTTGAACCTCTACCTGAGTTGACTTTGTCTTTCATCCTTCCAGACTAGATAAAACAAAGAACCAACAAATTACTAGGGTTGATGTAGTAGACCATGCCTGTCTGTTCAAATTTGTAGAGCCAGTGGAGGATTGGAGATGTTTTTTTCTGATTGCATGACCTCCTAGAAATAACAGCCAAATTCCCCTTGCATCATACTCCATTGTCAAAAAGACTTACTAGTTATGATGGAAATGCTTTTGTAGTGTGCTGAATCAGGGTTGTTTGAGGCTGAATATCAACTTAAACTTTTCACCTTGGGCCTGCATTAGGAATCAAACTTTTTAGATTTATAATTAAATCTTGTTGATGTTCATTAACAAAAAAAAAAAATCCTTATTAATAATTAGCATCACTTTACTTCTTCTACATTACCATCATCAATTAACATCTGTTTTCCATGTTGCTATGGGCTGGATGGTTTGACAGGAGTTGATGAGCCAGTGGACTGTGCCAAATTCCAATGTCTGTGTTGGCATGGTTTCTACGGCTGGATGCCCTTCTTAACACCAACCACATCACAGAGTCCAGTGATGTGACTTATTTCCACTGGATGTTTAGCCACAAACAGCAACCAAAATTTACAGAGACACTAATTGTTTTCTATTAACGGGGGTGTTAATAACCATTTAATCTAGGTTTTGTTTCTTCATTCAGCATCTTGTTAACTCCTTTTGATACCAGTCTACTTGTGACAGACCCCGGTTTTATGTTTCTAACTTTCTGTTTTAAAGAGATCTAAACAAAGAAAAGAAAACAAAAAGAAAACCCAAAACAAACTTCCCATTAAAATTTTATGTCAATTTATAATCCAAACTTAAGCTTAATGATAAAGTTATTTTTACTATATTCTTCATTATATTCTAATTTTACCCCTTAGCACTCGGATTACTCTGTCAAATGCAACGATTTTTTAATTAACATTGTGTTGAATTAATCCTGCATTATCTCATACCTTCAAGAAGTTGATGATGTGATTGTTTATGCTTTGAATGACATTTTAGGATGGGTGCAAGAGGGTGGATCTGGTTGTTTTGAACATAAAACAACTTGAATATTTGGTCCTGATATGGTTAGCTTAAGTGCTAAAGAGTGTTAGTTAAAGACAAAACGGTTGTATTTTGACAAAAATAAGGTAACAAAATAGTTATGATTTTGTCACATGTTAGGCTTCACCTAAGTTGGTAGTGTTTACCTCATAAATTTATCCATCGCAATTGCATTTTAGTGCTGCCTTACACATGCGCACACTGCACAGATGCACATATAGCAGAAAGATAATGTTCAACCAGTTTGTTTCATTTGAAATTTCTCTGTGCTCTTGCTGTATATTTTTTGTTACTGTTGTTGTTATGGCACTTGTTGCTACAACATGGATTTATTTGTATTTTCTGTGCTCTTTTAATGGATTCGGTCATTGGACTGTGGCCATGCTGGGGCACTGGCGTTCATGGTTTTAGTCAATTATATCAACCTTAATATTTTGATATATATATATATATATATATATATATATATTTTATTGACATCAAAAGAGGTCAAAAAGAGCAGTCAGTGGAGGTGGATGTAAAGGGATGATAAAGGGAATGTGACTGAATTTGGTTGAAATACTACAAGGTATTTTTATTCTCGAGTATTTTTGTCATCCTTTCTTGACACACACTCCCTCACACCCATGCACACACACACACACACACACACACACACACACACACACATTCTCTCTATCTCTCTCCCTCATACACACTCATACATTCACTTAGATATTTACACATACACATTTCTCACATGTTGACACACTCACTCACTCACTCACACACACACACGTCAAGTTTCTGCACAGTTTCCTCTCATCAAATTTCACTCACAGATCTTCGGGCTGACCTGTGGCTAAGACAGAAGACACTTGCCCAAGGTGCCATTACATGATGACTCAACCGGGAACCACATGGTCGCAAAGTGAAGTTCTTCACCACACTGCCATGTCTGTGCCCAATACAACACCATGCCCACCCTCAACAATCAACATTGACCACACCTGGAATCCAACCACTTCCATGTCTGCTATCACTATGCAACCATTTGTTAAAATCAGCTCTTTGTATTTTGTGTAGTTTGTTTTTCTCCCATAATCCTTTGCAGTAAGTAGATGTTGTAAATCTTTCTATATATATTATGCAAAGTGTAATTTTAGTGTTACTTGAAAAGCTGAATTGAATTCCACACTAATGAAACCATTAGAAAACACCAAGAATTACAGGTAACAATCTGAGGGTAAGTTTCAACAACGTCTCTGTCTATTAAGGACTATTTTCCTTTTCTTTCCATTTACCTTTCCTTACATCTCTTAACAAGTTAGACAGACATTGTACATATACAATGAGCCTAAACTTTTTTGAGCTGTATATGCGTGTTTGTTTGTTTGTTTGTGTGTGTGTGTGTGTGTGTGTGTGTGTGTGTGTGTGTGGGCTGCAATTGACTTTTTTTTTCTATCCAAGTGGTATTTTAACCCATGTTCTACATGCTATTTTATTCATAGCTTTATCTGCTTTGAGTTCTACCACTAAAACAATTTATATATATATGTGTGTATCTATCTATCTATCTATCTATCTATCTATCTATCTATCTATATATGTATATATATATCTATATATGTATATATATATATAT
>NC_068995.1:15285331-15290533 GCF_001194135.2 Octopus bimaculoides
ATATATATATATATATATATATATATATATATATATATATATATACACACTTGACATTTGAAATTCCATAAGATACCTCTTTAAATGATGTTATTGAGAGACATGGGTGTCTGATAAGAACTGGAGAATAAGAAATAGAAATATTAAAAAAAGAAAAAAAACAGCTATGAAACTAGACTATGAGCAGAGATTTGGTGGGTGTTTAGACACAAAGTCTTTTTCTTTCTCTCTTGCTTGTAATAGAAGTTGTCAAGGTGGTGGGTGGAACATAATATTGAGTGTATGTGTTGTTTGTTGTGAATCAGACCACAGTTTGATTAATAGTATATAATTTAACCATCATTAACCACTTGTATCCGTTTCCTGTATAAGGTGAAGAGTTGGGAGGAAAAGGGACTGAAACCGGTTTAACAATAGTCGGCAAGGTCCCTTGTTTTAACGATATTAACACGTTGCAATACCTACCATACGATAATTAACCTTCTCTAATTCAATCATTCCTTACCCTACACATTCTCTCTCTCTCCTCTCTCTTTTGTACTTTTCGAAATAGTTTCTGTCTACGATTTAATCATGATGAATTCTGTTGCTAAGTTAGTTATCATATAACCTTCAGTAACTGGTTTTCAATTTGATTGTTGTTCGTCCACATCCTGCAGACAAAAAATACATCCAATTATTCTTCAGATTATATATATATATATATATATATATATATATATATATATATATATATCTATTTGTAACCTATATACATGATTGGTATTTTAGCTTACAATTAGATGGGAATCTTTTTTAGTTTTAAAAACGAGAAGCATGTTATTGATGTGTTTCCTATTAATGTTCTCTACTTCACCTCTATTATTTATTTTTTAATTTTTCGTTTTTGTACAAATAATCATATAATAAAGAAATAAAAACTGGTGTTTGTTTTCGTTTTGTTTTGTTTGTGTTTGAAGAACATTTTAGTGTCAAACATTGTTGTCAGTCGTAAGCTGCCAGAGAAGGAGCTACACACCGTCTTCACCAACACTGACTGCTGCTGCTGCTGCGTGCCAACAGGCCAGCCCCGCTCATGCGACAATCTAAGAGGCTTCTATGTAATCACTTGATTTCTTGGTAATACCTTTTACTTGTTTCAGTTATTCGGTTGCGGTCATGCTGGAGCACTACCTGGAAGGGTTTAACGTCTTACTTATTTCAGTCATTAGACTGTGGCCATGCTGGGGCATCACCTTGAAGAATTATAGCCCAATGAATCAACCCCTGTTCTTATTTTTAAAGCCTGGTACTTATTCTATCAGTTTCTTTTGCCAAACCGCTAAGTCATGAGGATGTAAACACACCAACACCAGTTGCTAAGTTGTGATAGGGGACAACCACATGCACAGACTATATGTGACGGGCTTTTTTTCAATTTCTTCACTACCAAATCCACTCAAGGCCTGAGACTATAGCAGAAGACATGCCCAATGTGAAAGGTAGAAGGACTGAACCCAGAACCATGTAGTTTGGAAGTAACCTTACTACTTATTTTTAAGCCTAGTATTTATTTTGTTGGCATCTTTTACTGCAGGGGTTGTGGAACTTTTTTTAACCAATTACCTCAAAATATATTTATTTACTCCTTGATTTGAAAGGGAAAAAACTATAGATTCTTTGAATTCAAAAGGTTTATTGAATCTATTTCTATGGCGAATACAACTATAAATATAAAAAGTATAAAACAAATGTGATAAAATGAATTAATACCCTCCTTATGGAACAAAAGGATTTTTCTAGAAACTTTTTCACTTCAGGTTTTGGAGAAATGATGTTTCATTTTTGTTACAATTACATCAAAATTGAGGCATTTTGATGCCAGAGCAATTTGGATACAGTCTTCAGGGTCCAGTCGATTACTCTGCTTTTTTTAATGTTCATTAGAGTGGAAAATCCTCGTTTGCAAAGGTAGACTGTTGCTAAAGGCAGCAACTTTTTGACTGCCTCCTCATGCCAGAAGAAAATTTCTGTCATAAAAAGTAACATGGTTTTCAAAATTTTTTTAATGAGCCCTCATTACCCCCAAGAATTTCATTTTTACCTCACTTGGAGTAGTTTACCCCCGTTCGCCGACCCCCTGTTTTACTGAAAACGTTAAGTAATGAGGACATAAACAAACCAACACCGTCAACATTGTCAAGTGGTGGTGGAGAACTTATGCAAAAACATACTATATTAATATGTTCTGGCAGATTCGAATGCAAATACGTAAATCGTTGTTGTGTACGTTAAGGGACTCCAGAGCACATCTCGGACAGATATGTCTCGTCAGTCGGAAAGCACCCGGACCTTCGAACTTAAACCAAACTGCTGGCTTTGTTTATACGTGTAACGTATGATCGTCGATTTGACTATGAGAGAGAGAGAGTTGAGCAGAGAATCTGCTTCAAATTTTGCCAAAAGCTTGGTGATACCTACTCAGAGACCTACGCAAATTTTCAAAAAGTTTTCATCGTTTTCGACACAATCAAGGAGATCTTGTGCAACTGAAACCCGAGTGTCCTTTTGTCCAGTTGAATGCAGTTTTGGCACAAAATTGGCGGACACACGTCTCATACCCAAATCTTCAGTGATAATGGACCGAACTGAACCGTATCACTCACAGATAGTGATTTGATGATATTTCCCCTCACAGCTGCACATACATCTGCGATGTTTTTCTCAGTTCTGCTGGTTGTGGGTCTACCAAAACGTTCGTCGATATCGACATTTTTCAGCCATCTTGGAAACGTCTGAAGCACTCGTACACTTTTGTGTGGCTCACACACTCCTCTCCATACACTTTCTGCAACTTTGCGTAGGGTCTGAGCAGATATCGCCATGCCAATTTTCTCTGTCATGGTCAATGCGACGATCACACGCTACACACGTTTCTTCCAAGCACTGCCGTAAACAGCAGAGGTGAGCTAGAACGTCAAAATTTTGTGCGCATGCACAGCAGAGTTCAAGGTCAATCTTTGCCAAGCGGCTTCACTCTCCGTGCTTTAGCTTCATTGCTATGGCAACAATCCGGATACTTATTGATCAGACCTCGTATACATACGCGCACACTCACACACTTGTACGACTCAAAAGATTCTAATATGCTAAAAATTGGATATTTTGCTGTGAGTGAAGCCAAAGTAAAAAGTTCAATTGTATTCGGTTCACTAAATATAAATTGATCTGTTCTCAGTCCTTTGTTGATACAAACTAACGTTTATGGTTTCTACTCGGAAATTATTAAAAAAAAAAAATTCAATATCTGCAAATATTAGAATGAATATTTGAGCGTCTAAAATGCAAAAAGAAAAAAAAAAGTTATTTGTTGTCAGTGAAATCAGAATATTACAATTTCATTTGTTTGAGGCTCACTAAATTTATACTAATCTTTTCCCAGTATTTTGTTCATATAGTCTAACATTTATCGTTTGCACGCAGGGACCACTGAAAATACAATCTCAACGTATCAGAATGTAATAACTGTATATGCAAAACATACTACAGTGTAATAACTGGACATACAAAGTATATTACATAAGAACAAACTGATCAAAAATTGAAACTAGGTACAGAATGTGAGTATTTGGTTAGAATTCTTTGGTTCTCAGTAGGTGTTTGAATACGTCGTGATATAGAGGTAAACTCTGGTGTGATGCAGACCCAAGTGTTTGCGAGAGCAGCGTTCAACTTTGCTTTATTGCTATTAATGCAAGTTGGCCGTCTTTTTTAAACATGTTTGACATCAACTCGCAGAAAACTGCCTTCGGTTCTATGATAACATCGTTCTGTTTTAAAAGTATCTAATCATAAAGCTTCCATCAAAATTTGATAGTAAATCATGTTAGAAATACCAGCTGAAGAATGACAATTATTTTACTAAATACTTCGTTATTTTTTCACCATTAACTGAAAATAAAGGCAGTGTATTTCTATAGAAGTATGGTAAAAAAAAAAAGGGTTAACTCTACTCCGTAGAGTTTTTTTTATGGGGTTCAGGAATAGTTACTTGACTGAGAAAGCATGTTGATGCAAGCCAGGCTGAGGTTGTTTCGGTACTACGTCCAGGTATTTCGTCTGCCGCTAACGTTCTGAGTTCAAATCCCGCCGAGGTCGACTTTGCCTTTCATCCTTTTGGGGTCGATTAAATAAGTACCAGTTACGCACTGGGGTCGATATAATCGACTTAATCCCTTTGTCTGTCCTTGTTTGTCCCCTCTGTGTGTAGCCCCTTGTGGACAGTAAAGAAATAAGAAGCACGAAATGCTCCAAGATAGTTTGGTAGACGGCTTCATTGGCTGCAGCCTTGAGCAAACACAGTGATCTAACTTCTACGCATGACATGACATGCAAAACATCACCGACAGCTGGAACTTTACCCCAGACTTCAGACGACTGGATTTATGTACCTCTCCAGCTTTCATTCAAACTCTACAGCCTTGGTTTCCAAATGATACAAAGCATACCCTTCAGTGGTTCCCAAAGTGGGTAGTACTGACCCCCCCCCCTCCCCCGGGGCGGTGGAAAGTTCCAAGGGGGCTTTGAAGAAAAGTGGGGCAATAATGGGATAGTGATTTATGTAAAAATTCACGAGAGAGTGAAACGGCCACATTAGATCATGTGGTCCACAGCATTGTATCTGAAAATGAAGAAAACAAGATGCTCACAGCTGTAATGCTTTTGAATTGCCAACCGTGCGGAGGGGAGGGTGCTAAACAACAACAACAACAACAGACACACACATACATACACACTAAGGTTTCCCAAATTAATTTTCAACAACAATTGTCTGACTCCGCTCGAAAAATAACATACATTTAGTGCTGTATCATGATTTATTCAATGTTTAAGAATTGCAGTTAGATTATCTGATCTTGAGTTACAAAAAAACTAATTATGTTTATCAAACCAGAATAACGAAAACAACCACAAATATCAAAAGATGTTAAAGCCGAACAATTGTCTTTCATAGGGCCTTTTTTTTTTATAGTTGTACCCCTTCTGTCTTCTCTTTCTTTCTTTTTTATTTTAAATACATTAGACTTTCCACTACACCGTCGTAGAATTTAGATCCCGTTTTTCTTGGATCACCCTTTTCGGAGATTACTCTGGATCAACGATTACATATATATACATATACATTATATATATATATATACATACATACATACATACATATAT
>NC_068995.1:15291227-15292958 GCF_001194135.2 Octopus bimaculoides
AGAGGAGAGAGAGAAAGAAGCAGGGAAGAGAATGATACTTAAACGGGAAACGAGTAAAGAAGAGGAAAAGCTGAGATTCGATCTCATTGTGCGCTATATCAGCCATGTCTTCCACCGTAGCGTAGAGCTGAGAGAGAGAGAGAGAGAGAGAGAGAGAGAGAGAGAGGGAAAATAAAATTTTGCCATTCAATAAATACAGATCAATAAAAAATTACACACTAGTTTCAATATGATTGAATAAAGCTCCTGAAAGCAGTGTCGCTTCATTGCCCAGTCCAATGGCTAAAATGAGTGAAAGATTGATTTATATATGTGTTCACATACACACACACAAATATATACGTACATCCATCTATCTATCTATCTATCTATCTATCTATCTATCTATCTATCTATGTGTGTATGTGTGTGTATGTGTGTATGTGTGTTTATATAAATGTATGCATACACTCACACACATAAACGCACATATATATATTATTAGGGACGTCTTAAGGTACGGGCACACTGGGTAGTTAGTTGCCTAGAGACCTTACGGATCTAAGGACCCCAATTCTGATCTATGTATTCTATGGCTAACTATCACTGAATAAACACTATAGGGCCCAGTGTGTTGATTTCCCTGGAGGCCTATAGTAGTGTTAAGACGGCCCTGTACACACAGACACACACATGAAGAAGAGTGGTTTACTCTATTATTGAATAAAAATAACAAGACTCCCAACGGAAATCGAACATTGATTGCCGTGAGTTAAACGAATATCGTAAAGTTTTCTAACCGACACTAACGCAGAGGTTCTCAACCGTGGCTCAAAGGGCCTCATACGGTTCTCAAGCATCCTTCCGGCGGCCCTCAAAAGTCTTCCCTCTATAAATATAATAAATGTTTCTTTAATTGATTTGTGATTTTCTTTTTGGGGTGTGCGGTTCCCTAAAAAGAATCCAGGTTTTGGATCTGGACCGGATATTAAAAAGGTTGAGAAACACTGTTCTAACGACTACGGTAGTTTGCTAACTTTGGTCTTCAATAGAAACCAGTCACTTATTAACAAGAAGAATTCAAGGAATTCGAATTCAAATATAAAAATGTAGGGATGGGGAGAAAGCCACATACCAAATATGTAGCATACCAACAATATGAAGAAGTTATTACTTAGGACAGCACTCCACTTTAGTCATAACCGGGATGACTGACATAATGTCAAGTAAACACACATATGCAAATATCTATACTGAATTGCAACCAAATATATTTTAGCCTCATTGTGAAATTAAACCCGTTTCTCAGACGACTCTTATTTTGTCTTTCACTGTTGAGAATGAGAATAGAACTACGAGCTTCAACTCTTAAGGACTCATCCAAATTTGTTCACATTTACTTTTATAAGTTGCTGAACGTCAGTAGCGGAAGAATATTTATTAAAATACAAACATGACTGTGTCAGCCGTAATTCTTGTATATATATATGATGCTAGGTTGGGAAACCGACATTAATAACTACGGCACCATTACGACATTACGATGTGGGTTATATATATATATATATATATATATATATCTTCTTTCTCAGACCGGAGCGAACACGTTACAATGAAGTAGAGAAATTTGAAAAGGCAACACGAAACCGGTTATTTCTCAAAATACAATGTTTATATACCAAAAAGATTTTCTAACATTTTTCTAACATTTTTCTGACATAATTTAAATATATACTTTAACCATGTAACACA
>NC_068995.1:15293661-15299493 GCF_001194135.2 Octopus bimaculoides
ATATATATATATATATATAGATACACACGCACATATGTGTGTGTGTGTGTGTGTGAGTGTTACAAGGATGTGTATAAATATATATTTAGTATATATATTTATTTTCGCTGATTTATGCTACTAACGTTCATATACATTTTTTGCTAACCTACGCTGTATTCTCTCTCTCTCTCTCTCTCTCTCTCTCTCTCTCTGCCTCTGTCTCTCTCTCTCTGCCTCTGTCTCTCTCCCCCCACACATACTGATACCGGTGTTTCCCAACCTCACATAAAATAATGTAGTTGTGTATGTAGGTACATGCATACACGTGCACACAGGCACCAATGTATGTGTATCTTGTATAATATGCAAGTAAATATCTGCTCAGAATCACAAGCAGTTCATTGATAAGAAGAGCTGCCCAAGTCGCCATATTTCCAGGGCTTGGGTGAGTGAAGGAGATATTTACGTTATATCCACAAGTCTTCTGAAAAGAAAAATACCCCAAAGGTGCTCTCATTTTTATACAAATTATTGATTTTTGCTCCGAGGAACAGATGTTTTAGACTACTAAATCGATCACAGCATATTATATTGATACTTCCTTTTATCGACTTTAAAATTGAAAGATTAAAATTATTCACAGACACTATCCAGATGAAAAAACAATAAGACCGTCTTAACGTATTTAATGCACAGGACGTTGAAAAAAAATGCTAAGCAGAAATAAATATGCAGATTAATTCAAAGACTTATAGCACTGGGGAACAAAGAGAAATTTTTTCGTGTCCCTAGAATGAAAAAGAAAAAAAAAGTACTTGATTTTATAGAATTTATATTCTGAATCTAAATAAGTTTGTGATATTTTTCTATTAAAAGGCGGCGAGCTGGCAGAATCGTTAGCAGCCAGGCAAGTATTTCGCTCGTTTTTACGTTCTGAGTTCAAATTCCGTAGCGGTCTACTTTGCCTTTCATCCTTTTGGGGTCGATAGAATAACTACCAGTCAAGTACTGGGGATGATGTAAGTGATTTCTTCCTCCCCTTAAAAAAAAAAAAGAAAAAACTGCCGGCCCTGTACTAAAATTTGAAACCATTATTAGTTCATGGAAATTCCAGCTCTTTATGTCCTGTGTTCAAATCTCGCCGAGGTCAGATTTGTTTTTCATCCTTTTAGGGTCGACACACTAAAGCACCAGTCAAGTACTGGGGCCACTGTTATCGACTTGTCGCCTCTCTTCAAAAAAATTGCCGGTCTTGTGCCAAAATTATAAAGAATTATGAGTTCATGGTAGGTTTTGAGGCTGTTTAGTCAAACGGCACTGGAGAAAGTAACACATTGTAACATACTATGTTAGTAACAGAGGCTAGGTGGAGAGATCAACCTGACTAAACGTGGATCAACAAAATTGTCAATTCGTATCTCGTTCCACGCAGAAACATTCAGTTTTTGCTAATTCAGGACGTCCAGCTGTATGTAAATAGATGCCCTGAAATGAGTACGACTAATTCGCCATTTCTTCTCCGGTTAAAAGTGCAAGGTCAAATGTACTGCAATCGATTGCATAGTTTATAACATCTGTTCCTCAGAACATAAAATCGATAACTTGTAAAAAAAAAAAAATGAGAACGAAGCATTTTGAACACCTTGGGTATTTCCCCTGGCTTAAAACTTCAATGGACTGGACAATTTATTGCTCTGTCTAGCACTAGCTGCGCCCTCACACACATCTATGGTCTGAATCTGCAGCGAGCTGGACACTATTATTTTTTCCAACACTTGCTACGTCCTCATTTATCCTTGATCTGAAACTGTAGTGCAACATACAACTCATGTTCTAATCTCAACAAAGATGCTTCTTGAAAAATATCTTTGTTTTTATTTTTTTTACTTGTTTCAGTCATTTGTCGAACAAATCGAGCCCACGACTTATTCTTTGTAAGCCTAGTACTTATTCAACCGGCCTCCTTTTGCCGAACCGTTAAGTTACGGGGACGTAAACACACCAACATCGGTTGTCAAGCGGTGGTGGAGGGACAAACACAGACACACAAACACACATATACACACACACACATGACGGGCTTCTTTCAGTTTCCGTCTACCAAATCCACTCACGAGGCTTTGGTCGGCCCGAAGCTATAGTAGAAGACACTCGCCCTAGGCGCCACGCGGTGGGACTGAACCCGGAACTATGTGGTTGGGAAGCAAGCTTCTTATCACACAGTCTCTCCTACGCCTATGTTTAAAACATGTAAATATTGAACCTAGTTTAAATAGTTTATTTCTGGTAAATGCAAGTCAGGCAGTATTTAACTAAAATAGTCATCTATGTATCATACTAAATGTATATACTCTTTCAATAGGCCAGTTACTGCTGTATTTATATTTGCAGCACAATGGAACTGAATCCAAAACGATGTAATTGTTAAAGTAAGCTCCCTAATCACGCAGCCATGCCTGCACTAGTTTATAGTCTTATGATCGTATATGCCACCGAGTAAACCTGTTACTGGACAACATTTGAAATATTTCGCGCCAAATCATGTGACACGTCATATGATCTCACCCCCTACACGAAACTCTCACATCACTAAATGTCCTCCATGTTTCATTGTTCCGGCAATGACCTCCACCCCCAACAAACTAGTTTAAAATTTTTTGTCTAGGTGGTTTTCTCGATCTAGCGCTCCAGGCGATCACTTAGTTTAATTAATGCATAGCGTCGGCCCTAACTGTTCCCGACACTCATTATACGCCACGCTAATAGAAGTACTGTTAATTATAAGAAAATAGACAAAGAGACGTCTTATGAATCTAAAAGAAGAATGAAACGAAATGAAAATCATGTTGCAACCATCTGGAGGTGTAGGGCATTTATGAATGTGTACCACATTAGTTTAGTTTTTGTGAGTGCATCGGCGTTCATTCACACGCAATCTCCCCCTCTCTCTTTCTCTCTGTCTGTCTGTCTATCTGCATGCCTGCCTGCCTGCCTCTCTGTCTGCCTGCCTGCCTGTCTATGTATGTATGTATGTATGTTTGTATGTTATCAATCAGTTTCATTTCTGTATTTCTTGTCCATAGAGAAAGAGCCGGACTCTAACATAGATTCAAGGCTCCTTCATTGGAACTTTTATCGACATCATCTAGGTATTTTTGCATATGTGTGTGTGTGTGTGTGCAGTATTTGGTGTTAGTGTATGCGCAGATTTGTATGCTTGTTTTATGGATGTGTTTTTATGTCTAGATGCATGCATATGTATTTATGTGCTAAATTTTTGGAAAGTTTTACATATCTTTACAGTTCCATTGATGGCTTGAATCTGTAGTCTTCTAATCAGCCTTTTATGTATTTATGTATGTATGTATGTATTTATGTATGTATGTATGTATGTATTTATGTATGTATGTATGTATTTATGTATGTATGCATGTATGTATGTATGTATCTATCTATCTATCTGTCTATCTTATATACACAAGCATACGACATACATACACATACACACAGACAAACACGCACACACACACACACACATACAAACACACCCACACACACACACAAACACCCACACCCACACACATGCACGCGCAAACACACACGCATACATATGTGAAGGCGCGTGGCCTAGTGGTTAGCGTGTCGCACTCACGGCTGCAGGACCGTGGTGGTTTCGATTCTCAGAGGGGTGGTGCGTTGTGTCCTTTAAGCAAAACACTTCATTTCACGTTATTCCAGTCAACTCAGCAGTAAATGGGTAACCTTGTGACGGACTGGTGATCCGATCAGGGAGATTGGTCGGTCCACTCACCGAGCCAGCGGGGTGACATCATTCGAAACGCTAAAAACAATGCGAGGAAGTGCACTGTGACCAGCGATATATTACAACTGTGATACTGTGATATTAGGTTGGACCGCTGAACTCTATACACATTTTTTTTCATTTTCTCTGTTTATTTCCTCTTATTCCTTTCTGTTGAAGGGCATAAGCTTGAAACGTAAAAGACTTTTTCATTTTTCCTGAGCTTAAAACTCTGACACCATTCACAAGAATTAATTGTTCTGTGGTAATGATGGTGATAAAGTTGATACATTGAGTCCTACACACACACACACACACATACACACAAACACCTCCAACACACCCACAACCACACACACACTTCTGCATATACATATATGAATATACATACATACATATATATATAAACGTGTATGTGAATATATATAAATATATGCATGTATGTATATATATATATATATATATGTGTGTGTGAGTATGTTATATATGTATATGAATACATATGAATATATATGAATACACACACATACACATACACACACACATACACATATACACACATACACATACACACACATACACATACACACACACATATATAGCTCTAGTTTATTTTTTACATCATCACAAATCGATACAAGGCCATTGACCGTTGAGTCAATTTGTTTAAAATACCAGCAGAGAAGGAAAGCAAAACAAAATCAAAAGATAAAAAACACAATACAGTTTCTCTCCTCATGCAATCCTTCTGTCACTCCCCCGGACCACTTTCATTCATAAACGCATAGAATTCCTACACAATCTCATTCACATATGCATATAGCAGATAAACACATCTATATTCGCATAATACACGCACTCAAGCACACGCACAGAAAGACTCACACAGAAACATAAATAGTTACACACATGGCCCATGCATAAATAAACAGCGCTAACAGTCACTGTTATACACATAGCTATACACACACTGGTGTACACGTACACACAGTCGCACGTATATACATGCTGAGTGATTGAATTGCAGGAGAGTGATATTTGCTTCCAATAAATTGCTTTTCAGTCGTTCGATTGGCGACTATTTCAATTTCTAATAAAACCAAGCAAACAACAGTTCTCCTGATTGAATCGCTCTCGCGGGATGACTTTATCTCAGTCAACACGCAAGACTGCAGAAGTAAACTTTTAATTAAAAGTCAAGTGTGTAAGTAAAATAAATACACACACACACACACACACACGCACACACATAGACACGCACACATACACTCATATCTATCTATCTATCTATCTATCTATCTATCTATCTATCTATCTATCTATCTATCTATCTATCTCCCCATCTATACACACATATATCTATCTCTTTTTTCTCTCTCTGTATGTGTGTGTGTATATATATATATATATATATATATAGATATATATACACACATAAGTTTGTAAGGATATACTCGGTCATTTGAATTCCAATATTCTTTTCCCTCTGGTACATATTTCATTAATTTCTATTTGCCGAACTGACAGGTTATGTTACAAAACAAACAAATATACACTATAACGAAGAACCGTCTTTCTCTCTTTAAACATATGCACAGACAAAAATGCATACACATACACACAAACATCTAAATACACCCACCTACCCATAGACACACACACCCCATGGAATTCCACACAATTTCCGTCACAAGGCACTGATCGGTCAAGGGTTATTGTAGACGATACTTTCCCATGGTGCTCCATAGTGAGACCGAACCAGAAACCACAGAGCTGCGAAACAACTTTCTTACTTAACCATTCTTGCTTTTGTAATAAGGAATCTAATGCTCTTAGCTTAGTTTTTTCCTTGGGGCTGGCCAGATTGGAGCAATATCGAGAATAACCAGCCGAAATTGCAAGGATAATCTGGATCTCGACTGAAGAAAGAAAACTCCGAATGACCTGTCCTTGTTTTCTTGTATCGTCCATCTGGATGTTTTGTCCCTTTCTTGTATCACCTAACTGTCTGGATGTTTTGCGTTTTTGTCCCATTCTGTTATATATAT
>NC_068995.1:15299770-15300574 GCF_001194135.2 Octopus bimaculoides
CACATACATATAGGGTGCAATAGGTAAACTGTCACCATTTTATATTTTTAATTTTGCGCATGCGCACTGTTTGCTTTTGATTTTGTCGACTACACAGTATAGTAGGGTCAGCTGGGCACCGTCTGTAAGAAAAGCAACACCATGACGCAATTCACTCTGCTAGAAAGTTGGAAACTTCATGCTGTACTGCTCGGCATTCGCGCCGAAAGCTCCAACACGAACATTTCGGACTGTTTGGGTGCCAATCTGAGGACATGTACCGAGAGTGATAAAAATCAAACATCCAGTCAACATCATGGTGTTTCGAGTGATCACGAGTGATGGCGACGTTATGCCTCCATTCATCGTTCAACACGGCCTCACACTCAACATGAAGGCTTACATCAAGTGCTTGGAGGAGGTAGTGCTGCTCTGGATCAAGAGAATGGCTGCTCAGACAATTTCTGCGACCACATCATCCCTAACATCTGGCCACCTAATTCCCTAGACTGCAATCCCCTTGATCATTACGTATGGGGTGCAGTTGACCAAAGATGAACTGAAGGCAAGGATTATAGCAGTATTCACCAACTTAAACAAGGGGACAGTCCAGAAGAGTTGCAGGAGATTGAAGGTTGTGGTTGAAGGTTATGGTTGAAGCCAATGGCGATTTTATTGAATAAACTTACTCTTTAGTATTTCAAAATATTTTAATGTAATTTTGGAAAATATATCTGTTAAAATGAGAAATGTCAGTGTTATTTTCATTTTCGCGCAATTTAGACGACAGTTTATTCACCGCTCCCTGTGCATATATATATATAT
>NC_068995.1:15303305-15310317 GCF_001194135.2 Octopus bimaculoides
ATATATGCCTACTATATATATATGTATGTATGTATGTGTGTATATATGTGTATGTATTTATATGTATATATATATATATGAATACATATGATATACATACACACACATATGTACATACATATATATGTGTGTGTATGTGTGTATGCATGTGTGTGCATATATAAATTTGTGTACACATATATATATCTATAGGTATATTTGCATAAGTATACTCCAGTACACACACACACATACACACACATACACACACGTACATACATACATACATACATCTCTCTCTCTCTCTCTCTCTCTATATATATATATATATATACACGTATACATGTATACAACTATATACACACATCTATTAACACGTTTGTGTTCATGAAGATAAAATGATCTACAAATCTAAAGAGAAGTATCGATGAGTTTAAATGCAGAGTAGTTTTTATTTTGTTAATTTATTTACTTAGTTCAAATTTGAAATTCATAAATTTTATTTTGGTTGCCGGAAAAAAAAAAAAAGACTCTATAAGAACAAACGATGAAGGCTAATAGTATTCATTACGCATGGGAATGATGGAAAAGAAAAAGATGGCGGAACGCAGAGTAAGAGTGAAAAGTCGGTAGAGTTTAACATAAAACCGTTATGCATATCGTGTGTGTAAGGTGCAAAGTAGCTGAGGGTTATAGTTTAATTTTTATATATATTATTTTTATATAGAGACCTGGTTAGTTCGGCATACAATGGGAGGTGAATTATTGGGTTAATTTGGTACAAAGTTTCGAAAAATGAACTCTGTTATTTATTCAAAACAAGAGGTTAAGAAATCGTTTAGGACACAGTTATAATAAAACTACTACTACTACTACTACTACTACTACCCATTGGCTGCACGCAATCTCCAGAGTTTTACTTTTTTTTTCTGAATTTTTCGAATTGTAAATGTAATTTATGGATACACTGTCTGTCTGTCTGTCTGTCTGTCTGACTGCCTATCTGTCTATCTATCTATCTATCTATCTATCTATCTATCTATCTATCTATCTATCTTATTTCTTTATTGCCTACAAGGGGCTAAACATTGAGTGGACAAACAAGAACAAAGAGATTAAGTCGATTACATCGACCCCAGTGCGTAACTGGTACTTAATTTATCGACCCCAAAAGGATGAAAGGCAAAGTCGACCTCGGAGGAATTTGAACTCAGAACGTAACAGTAGACGAAATACCGCTAAGCCTGGCGTGTTAACGTTTCTACCAACTCGCCACCTATCTATCTATCTATCTATCTATCTATCTATCTATCTATCTATAAATACATAATCATTAATGGTATCTATATAGAGAATCGATATATAAACATGAAAATATATATATCTACAGTAATAGATCAAGTGATAACTCTAATACGTTATTTTATGCGTAAATCATGGTGAAACAAACTTGCTTGTATATATAAAATCGGTTAAAACAATAATTGAGAGCAGCATATTTACAAAGACAAAAAAAAGTATAAGCTTCACTTATTGTTCAGACTTTGTGCTCAACAGCTGTTTCAGTGCCATAGAACATCATTATTTACATAATAACATTATTAGAATAATTAATTTAAAAGTGACGCATATTCCATATCGTCAGGAGAAACGTTTTACCGATAGAAAGTTGAAATTATGCTGTTTCTCAGAGAAATATTATGAATAAATATAGTTTATTTCTTGGGAATTAATATGCAGGTGGGTCTGCAATCAGTAATGAATTAGAGCTGCCACCAAAGAGGCTTAGCATCTGACTCAGTGAGTGTGCAACTATGCAGGTTGTAAAGATCGTAATAATACACGAATAGTTCTTCCAGATGACGTTGTCGGGCGACAGAGATAAACATAATATGAGACTGAAGCGGGGAAATAAAAGGGGTGATGAAGGTATAAGTTAAAGCATTATACAGAAAAAAAGTAATATTTTTTTATTTTTTTATTTGCTTCAGTCAGTAGATTGCGGCTATGCTGGGGCACTGCCATGAAGAATTTTAGTCGAACGAATCAACTCCTGTACTTAACTTTTTAAAAATCTGATGCTTATTCTATCGATTTGTTTTGCCGAGCTGCTACGTTATGGGGACGTAAGCATACCAACACCGGTTGTCAAGCGGAGGGCAGGGCAAAAGACAGACACGAAGACACCTTCATCACATAATATGTGATAGGCTCCTTTCAGTTTCTGTCTACCAAATCTAGTCACAAGGCTCCGTTGTTTCCTTTTTAAAACGGAAGGATGTGATTTGAGGGTGATTTAGCTGCTATTTCTACCAAGTCGAGTGACAGCGTAGGGATATCCCCATTGGCTTATTGTAGACTATAGTAGTTTGTATCATTACCAGACAGAAAGCAGGTAATGCGTGGTATGGTGACATATCCAACTCCATTCAGTGGTAACCGTTTCAGTACAGTGTGAGAGACGAGTTTAAATAAGAAAGAAAGAGAGAGAGAGAGGGGAAGGGAGAGATAGGGAGAGAGAGGGAGGAAAGAATTGAGAGAGAAAAAGGGAGTGATCTTAACGCGAGTATATGTGGGTAATTATATATTTTTGGATTGGTTGGTTTCTGTGTTAATGATGGTAATTTGAGTCAGTGTGTATACAACACACGTATATATATGTATTTATGTATATACATATATATATGTGTGTGTGTGTATACATATGTATATATATATATATATGTACATATATATATGCGTATATATATATGTATGCATACATATATAAGTATATATACATGCATATACATATGTGCGTGCGTGTGTGTGTGTGTGTGTGTGTGTGTGTGTGTGTGTGTGTGTGTGTGTGTGCTTGTGTGTGAATATATTAGAAAGTCCGGTAGTGAGAGAAATAAGAATGTAAATATATTACGTCTATGTTTTTGATGAGCGGAAAGAAGGAGGAATCAACTGACAGACCGTTTCACTATTTGTGAACTGCTCTTCAGAGACAACATACTCGGTTACTTGATTTTCTTCCTTAGTCAGTTGCACTGTATATTGATTGGGGAAGAAAACCGGATAATCTTCTCTGAAGAGTGGTCAATAAATCGAGAAACAGTCCGTCGTAAGACTGCTCTTTTTTTTTTTGCACATCAAACGGATAGAGGAAATGTGTTACATTCTTGTCTATCACGGCCAGACTTTTTCATATCCAAATTTATCCAAGTCCTTTTGACTTACGCTGCGTTGTATATTATTCTTTGTACGTTTTGTCAAACACCGAGGAGGTGTTTTAATGAAATATATAATGTCTCAGCAAGCATTTATGCAATTCTGGTAGTTAATTTACCGAAACGCATGCATTTTTAATTATGGATAAAAAATATTTTTGTATTTTATTGACGATATATAGACACATACATATATGCATGTAAGGCGGCGAGCTGGCGGAAACGTTAGCACGCCGGGCGAAATGCTTAGTGGTATTTCGTCTGCCGCTACGTTCTGAGTTCAAATTCCGCCGAGGTCAACTTTGCCTTTCATCCTTTCGGGGTCGATTAAATGAGTACCAATTAGGCACTGGGGTCGATATAATCGACATAATCCGTTTGTCTGTCCTTGTTTGTCCCCTCTATGTTTAGCCCCTTGTGGGCAGTAAGGAAATAACATACATGTAAGCATGTATTTCTTTCTATCATCCTCTCTCTCTCTTTCCCTACGAATAATATCGAGTTAAACTGTTGTTTGTATCTCAGGTCGATTCCACTCGGACGCACCTTCAGTCAAATGTGGTGTAGGCGTGACTATTCGGTCTTAAGCTAATCTGAGAGTGATAAATTAGCAGAAACGATGAACAGCAGATTAAATGTCCTAAAGTTTTGAAGCTTATCATGTTCGGTCGGAGTTCAAATCTTACTGAGGTCGATTTTACCTTTTCTCTTTTCAGGACCCGATAAAATCATTCAAATCAGCAATATACTACGATTCCATTCAATCCACCATTCCTCATCTCCAGTAGAAAAAAAAGAGAAGAAAAATAGGCACGGTGCATCGTGAGAAAAAAGTTTAATTAAATAACTTTAGGAAAGTAATTTGAAAGCGTATCCATTCAAAAACTGAGAGTGAAGTATTTCTTTAGCGATATCTATCTGTATTTAGAGAGCTGTAGTTAGATGGATTCGTAAAATCGATGTAACAATGGATAAAATGCCTTCCGGCAATCTGTTATATCCCTTCATGTTTCGGAAAACAACCCACAAACGATCTTGCGTATCGCATTGTCTTCTGAGGATCTAGTTGGGGTGACTACTCGTGTTGGTCAGCCACACGCCTCATAGTCATGGTGGATGGGGAAGTATCTTGAGAAGTGGGGGACTGACCGGGACACTGTTTAGAGGGATGCCCAGGACGATTCGATCAAATACTGACAAATGATGGATGCAGCAACGCGCTACAACGGCGCATGTCCACATATTTTCACCTCACCTGACCTTCATGTTTTGATTTTAAATACTACCGAGGACGACTTTTACCTTTTTGTACTTCTCGTGGAGTAAAAACGAGTTTGATAAAATAAGATACCACCGAAATACTGGAGTCGATATAATTGGCTGTTCTTCAAATTTGAAGTCTTGAACCAATGTAAAATAAAATCGATATTTAGCAATATTTAACGATAAGCAAAGAGACTTTATTATAGTAGTTATTTATAGACGTCTCGATTGTCATTCTTGTGAGTATTCCAGCGTATCAAAGCTATGGATTACAGTTTAGTTATCTTAAAGTAGACAATTTCTCTTCTTGGACTCAATTTAAATATTACAGTCGATTAATCATAAATCCTAAGGCAGACATTATTTTACGAAGGGAGAAACCAATTATGTCTTGCGAATTAAACTCGCTTTTCGCTAATGTATTCAACGATTGAAATCCACTCAGAGATTCTTTATGCCAGACTGTGAATTTGTATCTATTGTCACCATGGAGACATCAGAAAGAACGAAAAGTAGTTAATGTAACAATGGTGTTCCACTTTATTTTTATATCTGTTTCAATTCGTTTTCCAACGGACATCTTACTCACAACCTGTTATTGTAATTAATTATTTAACTGCTGATTGCAGGAGTCATAGATGGATGAGTTAAGCGAGCTGCCGAGACGATCGAACTCATCGAGTACCGGAGTGTCGATCGATGTGACGTCAGTTCGTATCTCGTCACCGATGGTGAATTATATTACATTGATAACGTAATTTTCGCAGCTTCGAATTACCTAGCAAAGACTAGGTCTATGTGTAGTAGATATAGCGCACACATCCTCTCTCTCTCTCTCTCTCTCTCTCTCTCTGTGTGTCTCTCTCTCTCTCTCTCTCTCTCTGTGTCTCTCTCTCTCTGTCTCTCTCTTTGCGTATATATATATATATATATATATATTATTTTGTTTAAAAGAGTTCCGACACTGTCTGTTTTTTATGTTTTATTTATATTCCTGCAGAACCAATGTGGGATATAGAATATGGAATATACAATATACAATATAATATACAATATATAATATAAAATAAAATAAAAACGGATGGCACCAAGAAATAAAGTATTGAATGTAGATGAAATATTGAGTGTTCAATATAAAGGATCAAATATATAAATATATAAAGGCGACTCGAGTTTCAGGGTTATTTCCCTTCGTCATGACCGGTATGACAGACTTTATGTGTGTATGTATATATATATATATCAATGTCTTTTTTATGTCAAGTTATAATAAATACAGCCTAACATTAAACTGAAAATTTATTCAAAACTTTTTATCGAGTACATATTTATCATACTTTTTACAATAAGAATAGTAATTGTGACTTCGAAGTTTAGTTGACCGAAACTTCGAAAGTTACTGTCTCCCCTATTTTTGAAAAAGTGAAATGTCTTATACATATATATATATAAGAGTTGCATTAAATACCCGATTGTGTTCAAATATTTTAGATATTTCTCGTATCTTCTTGCTGGTTCATTTTTGCAGCTTGTTTGAAGTAATAAAATTTCTTAATTCATAGTCGACGTTTCCAGACCTTCCTTCATAGTCTCACTTTCAAGAGTTAGAATGGATTTGTCGTCTGCGTGATTTCTTGTACACTGGTTGAGTTCATGTAGAATAAAAATCTTTCATTTATTTCATTTTTGAGCCCCCAAACTCATAAAGCCGGTTACTCGGTTTCCTTGACGTATAAGTGACCGAAGTCACAATATTCTCCTTAAACGAGATTCCGTTCCATTCCGGGGTCCAACGCCAGCAATTTTCGAGGGGAAGGGGACAAGCTGGTTACATCGACACCAGTAATGGAATGATACTTTATTTTATCGTGCCGAAGTGATGAAAGGCAATGTTGATCTCGGAGATGAGAACTCAGAACCGGAAGGAATGCCGCTAAGCATTCTGTCCGACGTGCTAACGAATCTGCCAAGAAGAGTGAAACTTAGGTAACGGGACTTGTGCGGAAATCTTGCGAATTGTGTCTTGTAAATCAAAGAACCAGCCTTGTCATATGGTGTGTCAGTCTTATTCAGACAAAGAATTACATCAGATGTACATGGTTCTGTGGAATATGCAGCTACTTGTGCAGGAAATTCACTCGATCGAAAAACTGATTATCCTTGAAATCGACGGAGGATCCGCTTTCATTATCATTCTGCTTCGTGATGTGAATCTCTCTCTCTCTCTCTCTCTCACACACACACACACACACACACTACATATAGATATACAGTAGACTGTGTCCTCACCACTTTCCCGCCACACGCTTTCTTCTCGTTCTGTTCTCGCATTGTTTAAAAAAAAAAAAAAACTTTTGTAGGATTAAAAAACCCCAATAATATTTGATAAAGAATTGAAGATGAAATCTTGGCACGCGTTAGAAACCATGCACGACGAACCAAACCGATATAAGGATTCAAAGCACTCTTTGATAAAATGTCTATTAAAAATAACTTGTAAAGGAAGAAAATATATTTTGTATGCCTCAGAAGGATATAATTCTAAGCCTTAATTT
>NC_068995.1:15313604-15318094 GCF_001194135.2 Octopus bimaculoides
ACACACACACACACACACACACACACACACACATAGACATAAATACATACATACGTACGTATATATATATATATATATAGGCATATATACGTACATATATGTACATACTTACATATGCATGTATATACATATGCATATATGGGTATAGGACGTCATAGAACGTAAACAACATGAAATGTGAAATACGAAAACATAGAATACGAACTTTTTTTTGCGAACAACGAAAGAAACAAATGGAAAACAAGAAAGTAACATAAAGAACTACCCTTCATCAGTTGTCGGCTGTTTTATCTACTCCGCATTTCGAGCAATTATGACAAGATGCGCCTTCGTCAAAACAGTTGTTCCCGCAACAAATTAATTAAAATTTGGGATTTGCGGAAGGTCAAAGTTGGTAACAAAAACAGGACAATGAAAATAAGCAGTAAGGGCTACTTAGCCATAACGAGGTGAGGTGGCGAACGCTGGAAGAACAAATTTTTACAGGAGACAGACAAGAATGCATCTTATCTCTGTAGCTGATCGAAAGGAAAGAAACTCAAGTTAGGAAAAGAAAGATTACCGATGGTCACGTGTGAGCAATGAGAGGGTAAAGGAGGATGAGTGAGGAAGAGAGAGGGACAGATGCAGTACCAGACAGTGGTTCTCATGGCTTCTTATCTTAACTGATTGGAGGTGCTATCATGTATATTGTTTTGTCTTGTTATAAAAGATGGGCTACAGTAAATATTCTGCTCAATACCACGGATTTGCTTGTCAGTTGCTTGATCTTAACCAGTTGAGCATGTCCCTTAGTGGCTGACGATATGTGCATCTCTGATCACGAGCAGAAATAGTGGGGGAGCATCATAGTCATGTGTTGAGAGGAACTTTTTGGGGTTTGGATAATTCACCTTTGGAAACATGGGTATTTCGTTCGGCATCCTCAAACAAGCTTTATTCAAAGACCTTTGAGCGGGATGGGCTACTCGACCTGAAGAAAATTCTAACTGGGCCCTCACCTGCAAGGTCATACGCTGTTTATCTTGATATTAGACCGCTATGTCACGCACATATGGTTGTGATGCATGTGCCTGGTGTACCCTTATCAGACGGGTAGTCATTATGGGTATACTGGGCTTCGTATATTTTACCCCAGTGTCACTTTGATGGCATGCCCTGCTCTCTCACTCAATAATAATAATAATAATAACATACCTCCTCTATTACCTAGTACATGAGTACCTGTTTTTTTTCCTGACACATGGAAGTTTGTATAATTATGTGTGTATGTGTGTGTTTGTGTGCGTGCGTGTGTGTGTGTGTGTGTGTGTGTTGTGTATGTGTGTATGCTTGTATATGCGTGTGTGTATGTTGCATCTTGATAACATCATTTGTCATTCCTTTTCACTTCGTTTTATTATGATTAGTCAACTAGTTGAATAATTAACCAGTTGATTAATCGATTGCTTAACTAATCGTCTCACTAATCAGTGTCCCTTCGTCACCATTTGCGACCTGGCAAGTCACAATGTATATGACTCCGTACACACACACACGCACACACACAAACGCTCGCGTGCAAACACACACGTAAATTCATATACACAAACGCACAAGCATATACACACTCACGTACACATCTTTCTCGACTTTGTCCATACAACATTTGCATGCTATTCTTTATAGCCTTATCTAGTTCGAGTTCCATGGTTAAAAACGATTTATTTCACGCATCTCGAAGTTTCTAAATTCTTATGCAATAAACTATTTTATATACATACATACATACATACATACATACATACATACATACATACGTACGTACACTCACATACACACATACATACAATAAATATAATAAATATAATAAACAAATAAATATAAAGAGAGAAGTTGAATCACATAATATCGACGAGAATCTTCAACTAGAACAGAAAATTATCCACATTACACAAACAATTAATATAGCAAACAGTAAATGTATTTTCTTTGTTAAAGGATGATTAGGCGAAATACTTACAAGCATGGAAGGACGTATGAAAATGGCGAGATTAACGCGTTTTATTGTTAGGAAGAACAACGGGATTGTGGATTTGTTAACGGTAATAACACTTCCGTGTTTGATTCTTGACCCTGGGCTATTTTATTTCAATAGTCACGGATAAGATTATGTTTGTGATTAGCATACGTTATCTGTCAGTGCAGTTTAGCATTGTGTATGCGCTATTAGCATCGCTTCCATCATTAACCATCTAGTTTTGTGGGAAATTATATGGTAGATGCATGTGCTGTTTACTGATGTTTTCCTATCGAGTTTCGGTTCGTATGTTATGTAAAGTTAAACTATTTTATTCATCCCAAGATAACCTCAGAGATAAAAACATTCGAATCATGTGTGATAAACTTCAAGACTTACTTAGTTTCAGGCGAAATGAATAAATAAATAAACAAACAAACATACATACACGTATACATAACATACACAATAATATAAAAATGTATTCAACATGAAACTCAAATATACACTGTGCCGTCTAAAGTATAACAGTAACATCGTATTAAGCAAAAGTAACAAGGGTAGTAATGATATATTTGTAATTATAAACACACACACACACACACACACACACACACACACACATGTATATGTCTCTCTCTCTCTCTCGCTAACTCCAGATGTTTTTTATGCTCTCTCAGTTTATTTCCTCGTGTTCCTTTCTGTTGAAGAGCGTAGGCTCGAAACGTAAAATACTTTCTCACCTTCCCGAGCATCAAACTAATACACTCGCTTGTTGTTTATTTTTTGTTTTTCTGTAAATTTCAACTATATATATATATATGTGACAGACCAGTTACTGGTCAATCTTATATACACAAGTACTATAATCCTTTTAGGATCTCGAAAATTTTTTTTTCTGAACCTTCTGATTCTTTTAATGTGCTAGTTTCCTGGTATTAAATTGATATTAATTAATATCGAATTTTTACCATATTATGTTAATTAGTTATATATATGTATATATATATATATATATATATATATATATAAATGGATGCATGCATGTAGAAATTTTCTAATCTTATCCAAGATAATAGTAATAGATTTATGAGGATTTAGAAAGACATGCCATCCTATGAAAATAAATTTCTATTTGAGAAATTAATTATAGCGCTAACGCTCAAATAGGATTCATTGTACTTCGTCGCATTCAAGATGAATTTACTCCAGTAAATAATCTTGCAACGATAAAATACATATAAACCCACATCCACCCGATACATAATTGTCCGAATAATTACAACAGAATAAGACCGTTAAGTTATATAACAATCAAATAATACACACCGAATATAGCATTCGTTCTGCTGTTGTGTTTCTAGAGGTATTTAATGAAACTAACTAAAGTTATATTTATTAATGTGTAATATCCCCGTCATAGAAAAGTCAGAAACTACAGAAAGTAATGAACATAAGCATTTAATAATCCTTTCTGCTATAGGCACAAGGCCTGAAATTTTGCAGAGAGGGATCAACTGGTACTTATTTCATCGACTCCGAAACGAAGAAAGGCAAAGTCGACCTCGGCAGGATTTAAACTAAAAACACAAGGACGGATGAAATGTCATTAAGCATTTTGTCCGGCCTACTCACGTCGTCGCCTTGCCGTAAATAAAGAATATCGGTTTCAAATGTTGGCACAAGGCCTGCAATTTCGAAGGAGGGAATAAATCTATTAGATCACCTTCAGTGATCAACTGGTTCTTAGTTTATCAACCCCGAAAGGATGCAAAGCAAAGTTGACTTCGGTAGAATTTGAACTCAGAACGCAAGGCCGGACGAAATGTTGTGAAGCATTTTGCCCGGCGTGCTAACGAGTCTGCCTGCTCTTGACAGTTCTAAAGGGAATTGTTGATAGATATTTTAAAAATAAGCTTAGCTGTTACTCGCAAGTGAATCTGGCCTGCCAGCTTGTACCACAATTTCGCTCATTGTTTTAGGTACTTCTGCAGTTCCGAGTAAATATATAGTCACCTTTTCTGTCCTCCCAGCGTAAAGTCTAGGATGTGACTGCTAGATGGAGGAAGGGCTGCGGCAGAAGCTGGCTGGGACTAATTTTTTGCGGAGTAGACAGGAGCACGTGAAATGATGTACCTCATTCAAGGACACAACGCACTGCCGGGTCCAGGAATCGAAACCACGAACTTATGGTCGTGAGCATAGCATACGAACCATCAACCCTCGCGCATAGTATACAAACTATAAACGTTGTGGTCACAACACTTTAACCATTAAGTCACGCTCACATATAAGCCACAAACACGATGGAATATCGTAAATATAAAATATCCCTGATAGCTGTAAAGAGATATAATATATAATCATGCTGATAAATTTATCAGCATGATTATATACTATAAATACAGGATAAATCACTAATAGCTATAAAGAGACATGTTACCAGATTTATGGACATGACTAATTACCGTGCGTGCGTGTATATATATAT
>NC_068995.1:15318587-15319221 GCF_001194135.2 Octopus bimaculoides
CGAGGCTCTAGGTCGATGGGCGCCAGGCTTGTTAGAAAATCCTATGAGATATCTTGCCGAACAGTATTTGTTACCATTTGCTTGTTTCAATCATTAGACTGCGGCCATGCTGGGGCCACTGCCATGAAAAATTTTTAGTCAAATGCATCGTACTTATTTTTTTCTTTTAAAGCCTGGTACTTATTCTATTGATTTCGTTTGCCGAACCGCTAAGTTACGGGGTTGTAAACACATCTACACTGGTTGTCAAGCGGTGGTAGGCGACAAACGTAGACACAATGACACGTGCACGCTCAACCTCCCCACCACACAACACGCACAAACACAAAAGACACACTGACAGACAGATAGACTCCCTCACACACACGTCGGGCTTCTTTCAGTTTCTGTCCATTAAATCAACGCACAAAGCTTTGGTCAGCTCGAGACTATAATAGAAGTCACTTGTGAAAGGTGCCACGCAGTGGGAGTGAACCGAAAGCTATGTGTTTGGGAAGCAAACTTCTTACCACACAGCCACATCTGCACCAGTACTCTGCCATACTGAAAAAGGCTCCCCCCACCTCAAAAACCCCCACAAACAATGACGATACATTGAGTAGTGTAGCCCAAGGTGGACTATTCATGAAAAAAA
>NC_068995.1:15325894-15327291 GCF_001194135.2 Octopus bimaculoides
ACAAACAAAAAACAAGCAACAACAAAAGCGGAGATAAATTGTTTGCATGCTGCTGGCATTTCTCTGCAAAGGCAAATATTTTATAGATCCTCTCTTCACACCTTCAAATTCCTGGAGGAGATTTAAATAAATAATAAATCAACCATCTCCTTCATATTCTGTTAAACGATATTTTAGGTTTATTTTAATTTTATATTTTTAATTGGTCCATTATTTTGAAAACTAACAACCATGGAAATATTCCATTTAAAACTAATGATTCTATACTTTAGCACATTTTTTTGTGCTTTTAAATTTGAAGGAAAGATGAATAGGCGGTAGATGGTGGTGTTGGTGGTGATGGCCACTGATGATGATGATGATAGGTTCTCCGTTGATTTCGACGGGGAGCTTTTAGTTGTTCAGTTAATTGGACCATTTACGTATTAAATTAAAGAAAAAATAGAATGCAACAGTTCATTGTATAAAGGTCTTTGGTTCGTATTTTAAACTCATTAATGCGGTTGTGTTAACTCAACACCCACTAGGAGCTCTGTTGGTTTTACTGCTCATCTTTGCCAGCTGAGTGGACTGGAGCAACTTGAAATAAAACGATTTGGGTAAGGATACAACGCGCCCTCCCCAGCGGTGGGACTATATAATCATCTCGTTAATTTATGATCGGGATCCCAATTGTATGACTACTAGGTCATTCTTTCCAATCCATGTAATCTTCAGGTCGAATCTGCGGAAAACAATATGTGACAATACTGGACCTTTGGATTACACCTGCAATCCATTTGGATTCACACAGTTTCCGCCTACCAAATTCACTCACAAAGCATTGGTCGGCCCAGGGCTCTAGTAGAGGGCTCTACTCAGAGTGTAGAGAGCCGTAACTAAAACCGCAATGTAGAATATTCAGTCACCTGCATGTTAATTTACTGAGCAGGTAGCTCAGTTGATCGGATAATTGAATGCTCATCGGTGACATAAACGGAGAACCTTTCATCACTATATCCAAAATTGAAAACGTAATTGATTTTATTAAACTATTTCAAATTCTTGATTACTTTCAAAATTAAATGAAACACATACACAAAGTATTTCGTGAGAAATATCATCATGAAAAAGCCACAAATGAGGTTTAAGTGTGTAAAGTTATTTCTTTTTCAAACACAGTATGTGCCCTGTAGCCAGTTAGTATAAGGGAGACAATCATTTCTAGATAAATCGGGGGGAGATTAGAAGCTTGAATTTTTAATTGATGAACAAGATAATGCATAGAATACACATACTTAGTTTTTTTTTGTTTACTTACTACAAAGGTATTAAAATTTCTAGTTAGAGGTAATCGTGTCAGGTACTATTTCATTCTTATTAGAAACCACTAGCATGATATATCCCAAAGTAAATAT
>NC_068995.1:15333318-15334832 GCF_001194135.2 Octopus bimaculoides
CTTATGCATATTGAGGAACTTTCTATGTATTTGATATCGCCAGTTGGCATATGGGTTGTTATTAACAATCCCTTACGCACACACACATATACATGTATATATATAATATAAGGCGTGTGCAAATAGATGTACTTCTGCTTCCCGTATAGTGGTTAAGCAAAAACTAATTATATTCTTAAGTATTAATAGTAATGATATACAGAGAAAATGTAGGAGAAATTACGATTTACATAATGCACGCATACATATGTATATGTGTGTATATGTAGAGTTGTCTAAAATCCAGGAATCAGAGAGGAAGAGAAACTCGAGCGTGTAGTTATAGAACGAGTGTTTTATCATTAATGGCTTCAAATTTCGGCACAAAACCACCAATTTTAGAGGAACGCGTAACTGAATTACATCGAACCCACAGTTCAAATGGCACTTATTTTATCGACTCCAAAAGGACGTAGGCAGTCAACTTTGGCAGAGTTTGAACTCAGAGTGTAAATAACCGGAAGAAATGCTGCCAAGCCTTTTGTCCGATTCACTAACGATTCTACTAGATCACCACCTTCGCATATTATTATTAATAAACTACAATTTTATATTGTTATATCAGCCACTCTACCAATCGGTTTCATACAGGAGTTCAGATAACCCCAGCAATCATCAGGCGACTATGAAACTGATTGGTAAATTGGCTGATATGAGAAGATATTAAATTGGATTAATAATAACAAACACATTTTATTAACAAATATAACAAGTAGTGTTTGTTTTTTTCTGAACCATGGATTTTTAGACAATAATACAGCCCCCATCATCAACATCTTATACCGCCCCCCCCCCCACCAACATCTTATATCTTCTATGCTTTCTTTTTTTTTTTTCGGACATCAGACTGAATATATGTATGTACGTTTGTATGTTTTAATTTTTAGCGTATATCTGTGCCGCGAGAAGCGCCTATAATACGATGACTAGAATATTCTTTCAATATTCGATAAAGAACGAAGTGTTGTAATTTGATAGTGGCGACTGATGTCCAAATTGTAAAGTATAAATGAGAATAGCAAAAAAAGCAAAAACAAAAAAAATGTGAAAACACACTCACACATGGATACATACATACATACATACATATATACATACAATACAGCATATTGCACTGAAGGTTTTTGTATCAGGTTATTTATTAATGACGAATGAATTTATTGTGATGGTGGTCAGAGTGAGTGGTGGTAATCTGACGACTGAGTCGTCTGCACGCTTCATTTCATTATATTTCAACTCACTTCAAAGACAATGTCGCTATATGTATGTATGAATGTATGTATGTATTATATATATATTTATATAGGCATACACACACACACGCACGTACGCATGCGCACACACACACACACACACACACACACACACACAGACATATACATACATATCTATGTATATATATACATCCGTGTATAGATATACATACATGTGTATGTATATATACATCCGTGTATATATATATATATATATATATA
>NC_068995.1:15335413-15337705 GCF_001194135.2 Octopus bimaculoides
ACACACACACACACACACACACACACACACACACACACACACACATGTAATTTTGTGCATGTTACTGATTTATTTATCACCATTTTGATAATTACACCGATGGCTATGCTTCGCTGATGAGGTCAAAATAAGATTAAAATGTGTCTGGAATAGTATCTAGGACTTCAATATGCAATGCACAAGAATATCTTTGTTTCGAAGACCATAGGATCTAATTTAATCTTCCCCGCCACATTTCCTTCATTTTAACTTTTTAAGGGTCCAAGTAGCAAATATAGGAATATTAACATAACAACCGTTATCGTTGATGTTTTTATCACCAGGCCAAGTCTGAGCGAGCACCCTATGATCAAAGACCTTTCATTTATGATAAACCCGTCCCTTTTTATGTATTCAAGACTATGTTATTCAATATATCCCCTCTTTTCTTAAGATACTTGAGTGTAATTTGAAGCATATTTGTTTACCATTTGTAGCAGATGGAGGGAGTACGTACCGATTCCTTTCTGGTTTGTATTTATTATCTATTATGCAGATGGCCTCTTTGAGTTTATTTAATGTCCAAACAGTTTTCCTGTCTCAACCAGTGTGTAATCTTGTACATTTTTCTCAAACGTTTATCATTACTTTTACATGACATGTATAGTAACAGCTTTGATTCGTCGATGAGGTCAGAATATTACCGAAACATGGAGCTGTCTCTTGTCCTTGTCAGTAATAGCAAATCGAGTGTGACACTGGCTGTGGAAATGTGGTTGTTGCAACAAAATATTTCCTTTTATTATTATTATTATTATTATTATTATTATTATTATTATTATTATTATTATTATTATTATTATTATTATTATTATTATTATTATTATTATTACTGACTTGTGGAGCTTTGTCGAACAGCTGTTGACGGGTGTAGGATGGATCCGGTTATCAGCCGAGTCCAACGTGAAGATTACCCCGCCGCCTTCCTTCTGCTGGGAAGGAAAGGCAGTTTCCCCTGTTTGGTGCCTATGGCGGAGGAGGTAGTGTGGATGAAACTGAAAGGACTGAAGACAAATACTTTCCTCTTCGGTCAAGCTCTTATCAACTTTCTCAATTTCCACTTGAAATGGAAAGTGAGGGTGGAGAGGGAAGTCCTGGTCCCCAGTATTTTTGTTGAAAAGTAGGTGAATGTAGCAAGGATGGCCCATGTGAATGGGCTTGTGTGTTCTGGTAGATTCTGTGAGAGCGGACAACTTACCATGAGAGGTCTCATAGGGTCTCTTTCTGCACACTATAAGCTTTCATACTTGGTTGCTAATTATCATGGGAGACATTCAACATCCAAGTACCAATCTCAAAATTCTAGCTATCCCCAGCAGAACAGTTTTCTGGGCTTGTCCTGCTCTCATATCAATTCCGATTTCTTTGAGATATTTCTCGAACTTGGTTGTTCGTACTCCGAGTACCCCAACAACTACTGGAATGACAGACACTTTCCTCATAGTCCACATTCTTGCAATTTCGTCTCTTAGTAGTCTGTACTATTTTATCTTTTCTAGTTCTTTGTCACTTATGTGTGCATCTCCAGGTATTGCAATATCTACGATCTTGGTGTCCTTTTTCCTTAATCTACTACAACAATATCTGGTCCCCGAGCCTCGATTTGGGAGCCACGTTGGATTGTAAAATCCCACAGTATCGTATGTTCCTTGCTCTCGGTGACTCCTGGTTCATATTCATACCCTTTCCATGCTCTGTTCAGGCTGTACTCTTCACATAGTCTTCAGTGAATGAACTTAGCCACGTTTTCGTGCCTCCTTTTGTAGTTCTTTTGGGCCAGCTTGCTACACTCACTCACAATATGTGAGATTGTTTAATTTCTGCTGCCACACATCCTACAAAGCGGCGATTCGCTATTCATCTCTATTTGGAACTTGGTGTAATTAGTTCTCAGAGTGCATCCTTCAGATCACTTTTTCTTAGCCATCTCCAAGTGTTGATCTTGTCTATCTTTTGATTTCTCTGAGTTATTACCCATGCAGTGGTTTCATTTTCCAGTTGCTTACTTTTTCTTCTTCATCTTGTTTCTTAAATGCTTGTGGGTGTATCGCATTTTCGCTAGGTATTATATTGTTAATTTATTATTATTATTATTATTATTATTATTATTATTATTATTATTATTATTATTATTATTATTATTATTATTATTATTATTTTTCTTTTTTTTCTTCTTTCTTCAAATTTTATTCCATTTCTCGCCGAGTAATATTATTATTTTATTATTATTATTATTATATGTTTGACTTTTGT
>NC_068995.1:15338107-15340868 GCF_001194135.2 Octopus bimaculoides
ATTATTATTATTATTATTATTATTATTATTATTATTATTATTATTATTATTATTATTATTATTATTATTATTATGTTTATGTTTATGTTCGTATTTCAGAACTGAACAAATATTGGTCTATCATCACAAGTCAAAAGCTCAGGAAGCAAAAGAAGAAAAAAAAAAAAACTTAAACAAGTGGATAATGTATTGATATGTGTATCAACTATAACTTCGATGTTTACATCTCTTTTTTGAAGAGCTGTGTCTATCAGAAATGGCTAACACTTTGCACCATCTGCTACAGATGAAAGTTCACCTGAGTTAAAAACACGTAATGAAGTAAACACGAATAACAAAACATGAGTGATGATTCGATACAGTTTGTAAAAAAAAAAAAAAAAAAGAGAAAACAATCTCATCAGTAAGTTGGAATTATTATCGCAGTGATCTTGTGCTTTGTTCAGAAATGTAGCTCTGAATATCAAAGAAAAAAAAATAGTGATTGCGTCATTGCATCATTGCATCATTGCGTCTATACCTGAACAAGTTGAGAGGCGGCAGAAGCATGGTCTCGTGAAAACTTTGTTCATCCTGACTCCTTTGAACAATGATGAGAAAATTTAGAACATTACTTTGTTACTCACCTATCTCTGAACACTTGTTCTGCTTCATTTGTAAGCTATTTTCTCATCGAAAGAATCGGGACTGGAACCCATATATTCTCAGTGGCTACAGGGATCGGAAAAATGCGAACTTATGTACGTATATAACGACAAGAGAACATTCATTGAGCATTATGATGCAGCTGTTGACTTGACTGTGAGTTTATGGTTTACCGCACGGGTTGAAAGTCTGTGGTAAAGCAACAGTAGACAGAACGTGCATACGCAAGATCAGTTCCGGAAGGGTTTATCGCTGCGATCAGATTTTTCTTGAAGTATGGGTTGCAAATTTTGTCCCAAAGAAAACTTAAAATTTCCTCATTCCTTGCACTACAACTATAGCTTCTATGGATATCATGGAAGCTACTGTCATAGTGTTGACAAATATGCCCGTTAAAGTCACCAGCCACGATGATGAAGCCACTGTCGATTGTCGTTGAGCTACCTGAACGCGGACTATTATTTCATTGTTTTTCTGCTTTTGATCAAATCTGTATCGTCTCGCGTAGATAGAACTGAACATAAAATATATAAATGAATGACGAAAAATTGTAATAGGTTCTACTACATCATGATTTTCCACTATCCTTGAGATCCTAAACCCAGCGTTGGAGATGAAGTGATTCAGTTCAAAGAGAATGCAATTGGTATAGACATTGGAATTAATTTTGAACTTTAACCTCGTTTTCGTTTTTCCCTTAATGTATACATTTCTCTGTACTTATAGATGACAGCATCTATGTTTATTAGTATTTAACTGAAGCAGGGAAAAATAATTTTCTGCGCTATCAAAAGTGATTTAAGCTCAACAATGAAAGATGAAAAAGCTGAATTACTTCTTCATTGATGCATATCGATTCAGAGCAATTGTATACAATTGTCTGTCAGGATATCATTAATGAATTTGTGGACAAACACACACAAATAAACAAAGCAAAAAACAGCAGCAGCAGCAGCAAAACAACAACAACAAAGTGTCACAAATTAAAATTAAAAATCTTATTTATTGATTATTAATGCGGATTATTAATATATTTAGTTTCAGTTTTAATGTAATAAAAATCAAATTTTTTTCTGATATTTTAAAAAAAATTGATTTTATCAGTTTTAACGATAAATCTAAGTTACTTGTTTGTCATTAAATTTAGTGTCTAACACTAAAGTAAATTTATAAACCCACTGAGACCACAGCTTTAGCTATAAAGATACTACAGTTAATCCAAAAATGTGTCTAAAGTTTATCCGCAGACATTAACGTTAATCCATTAATATGCAGATGTTTATCTATCTATCTATCTATCTACCTATCTATCTATTTATCTACTCTAAATTTAAGTTATAAACTCGCTTAGATTAATCTATGTAGACACTACAATTAAAGCATAAAACCACTGAAGTTAATCTATAAAACCCTAAAGTTAATCCATAAATCTACCGACGTTAATTTATAAAGCCACCAAAGTAAGTAATTAAATCAACTGAGATTTATCTACTGACTTAAATCTGTAAAGACACTGCAGTTAATCTTTGAAGTTAATCTATAAGTCTACAGTAGTTAATATATCAATACACTAAAGTTAATCCATAACCAGGAGACAACTGGATTGGATTGGATCGCCTATGTTCAGTCCAATGAAGGACGAAGGCTTCAGTATGTTCTTTTCACCAACCACGGTCCGATGTGGTAGCTGGGAATCTGAGTTTGAGATCATACTGGTTTGATGAGTCTACTCAGCCGCACTGGCTCAACATGGTTTGGCAGAGGGATGCAGTTTTTATACTCATACAGGAGTAGTTAAGTCGATTACATCGACCCAGGGCTCAACTGATACTTACTTTATCGACCCCGGAAGGATGAAAGGCAAAATCGACTTCTGCAGAATTTGAACTCAGAACGTAAGGGTGGACGAAGTATCACCAAGCACTTCGCTCAGCGTGCTAACGGTTCTGCCATAAATAATCCACTAAAGTTGATAAATAAAACCACTGTATACTGTATAAAGCCATCAATCCAAACGAATGTATCTATAAAATCCACAATTTATCTATAGTATCACTGATCAACTCATAAAATTATTGACATTAAGTCATTCAATTATATCTTATCTCCATTAATT
>NC_068995.1:15341914-15344414 GCF_001194135.2 Octopus bimaculoides
TAATAAGTCCGGAACATGTCCACAGTTGTCGCCACAGCTGCCAAGTTGAGACTCACTCACTGCTGAATGCTGCTATTCGATTGTGAATCAATTTGGATTTCATAATTGTCTCCCTTGTATATTTTGACAAAAGTTATCATTATTGCTAGTAATTTATTTTCATTACAGGAAATAAATTTAATTGTTTAAACATTTTTTGTCTCACTACATTAATGTTGTGTCGACGCCCCCAAGCGAAGAAGTAGGCTCGACCAAGACATATAAATAGAGGTAGTCTGACCGTGGTAGCGGGTGGACTGATGGTAGACTGACTGTTGAGTAGCTGCCGAGTAGCAGTCGAGCAGAGATCATCCGAAGGTGCTAGATAGCAGTAACTTGAAACATAACAATTAATTAACTTGACTCCCACTTAACTGTATGTTATTCTTGCAGAAGGTACCCCTAGGACATTTTCCCGTGTTATAGCACCTCTCCAAATCCACCCCACCAAATAAGCAGCTGTCAATGCCACACTATTGTTATGAAACAACGAGGGAACCTTTACGTCATCGTCTAATCTGCTATAAATAGCAGACATATCTCCTTAAGTTCATACCCAACATTGAATAATGTACGTATGCAAGTTAGGAAATACTTTATACAAAAACAAACCTTACAAACATAACACACAAAAGCCCTTGAAAAGTATAATTTAATAGTACCGCAACTAGACTCCTTTTACATTCTAAACAATTCACATAAAGCACACATACCTCAAACATTTTCCTAACCTTCCTTTGACTGTCTATCAAATATCATCACAACTTCAGACAATAACGAAAATGGCAAAAACATTTAACAAGCTTCCAAAAAGTACAATTGAACTAGTTTCATTTAGAAACAAAATCAAGGTTTTTCAGAATTCGGCAACACCACAATCGGCCAACATACGAGACACTATAGTGCGTACACGCAACAAAATAATTATAGAAGTATCTAAAAACAAATAGTTGAAAGCAACATGAAAAAATGAAAAAAGAAAACAAAACAAGACACAACCAAAAATTACACACAAGAAATTGCCAACCTCATAAACATCAGGAACAACGTTAAACAGAATGCACCAAAACCAGACACAACGGAAACACAATTCAACATCAAACACCTAAACAAGGAAATAGCAAAAATTAATAGATAGATAAACAAACCTTAGAAAAATAGAAAATTGGCAAACGTTTGTATTGACCATAAACCATAAAACTATCAGTGAAACACTATATAAAGTGATTAGCTGTATCAGTAGCAGCAACAATAATAACGATCTGAGCATAGTTTTGTTGCAGAAATAACCTTAAATAATAATATACCCACACTGCAATATCATATAACGCCTCCATCAATTATTTTGCAGAAATCAGACACCAGAAATACAAATAAGATAAGGTCACTAAAACAAAAAAAATATACATCTTCTTCTCAGACCCCAATTTTGACCCCTTCTTTTCATAAAATACCCCAAAAGCATAAGACAGATCTAGAAACTAAAGACCCACTTCAACGCATCTAGATACATACAAGAATTAGGAGAGCTGCATCGTCGTTATCATAAAAACACCGCATCCTCTTCTCAGCCCTCACAGATAAGTAGAAGGAACACAATAGACAGAAATTGCTGCAACATCAATAGTTTCATTGGCCGCAGATACTGTGCTGGAATGTACTTCGCCAGCAAAATAGGCACTTCGTCAGTTAAGACGACAAGAGTTCCCGTTGATCCGATCAACGGAACAGCTTGCTCGTGAAATTAACGTTCAAGTGACTGAGCACTCCACAGACATGCGTACCTTATTGTAGTTCCCAGGGAGATTCAGCGTGATACAAAATGGGACAAGGCTGGTCCTTCGAATTACAGGAACTACTGATTTTAGCCAGCTGAGTGAACTGGAACAAAGTATGTAATAAAGTATCTTGTTCAAAGACACAGCGCATCACCAGGATCGAACCTATGATCTTACGATCGTGAGCCGAATATCCCTAATCACTGTTGTTGTTGGCACTCCATCGGTTACGACGTCGAGGGTTCCAGTTGATCCGATCAACGGAACAGCCTGCTCGTGAAATTAACGTGCAAGTGGCTGAGCACTCCACAGACACGTGCACTCTTAACGTAGTTCTCAGGGATATTCAGCGTGACACAAAGTGTGACAAGGCTGACCCTTTGAATCACAGGCACAACAGAAACAGGAAGAAAGAGTGAGAGGAAGTTGAGGTGGAAGAGTACAGCAGGGTTCACCACCATCCCCTGCCGGAGCCTCGTGGAGCTTTAGGTGTTTTCGCTCAATGAACACTCACAACGCTCGGTCTGGGAATCGAAACCGCGATCCTATGACCGTGAGTCCGCTGCCCTAACCACTGGGCCATTGCGCCTCCACAATCACTAAGCTACGCGCTTTCACCATCACCAACAGCAAGCTCTGCGAGTCTGCCTTGCCTGACTCTAATGTAGCCATTATCAGAATCT
>NC_068995.1:15346914-15354441 GCF_001194135.2 Octopus bimaculoides
ACACACACATACACACACACACACACATACACACACATGTACGCATATGTAGGTGTATATTTGTGTACAAACAAACATACTTCATTAGTACATTGTTTACTCCATGTTCTTTCAGACGTAAAATAAGGTAACAACAATTAACTCGTACAAAGTATATTAGATTACGTTAGATTTGAAACGCAACGTTGAAATGAAAACAGTTTAACGACCGCACGGTTCATAATAGATCGTTGTAAAATATAAAATTACTGAATGCTATTTCGTTACTGTCACTTGGCACCTTAATAATAATAGCAACAACAATAATATTATTGTGATGATGATAATAATAATAACGAGAAGGCTTTATGAAATATCAACAGAAAATGGAGAGATATATACAGGAACCAGAAAATTTCTCTCAAAATGATTAATTTGGTATATGTTTAGCTGCACATATACGGTAATGAAGGCTTATCTATCGGATATTGTTGTCAAAGACTATAAAGAAAAAAAAAAGACGTGCCTTCTAGTCGAAGCATCCATCCCATGAGACAATATAGAAATATTAAGATCTGGAAATAGAGATAATCAGAATGTGGGGATTAAAAGCATAAACAATCCCTGAAATAATAGGTGTTTTGGGATTGATTAAACTATATGCACCCCCCCCCCACACACACATACAGAGCCAAAACTTCTCTTACAACATACAGAAAATAGCTTTGGCATTATTAAGCACTGCACATAAATTGCGTAGAATATTATTAATGCAATAGAAATCATGAAACCAAACAAGACCCAGTCAAACATCATGTGTGCCTAAGGATCGCAGAAATGCACTCAGTAGTACAGTGAATGCACGCAGTACAAGTAAGATTATTGGAGGTAACGCCATGGTAAAAGCCTTGTATTGTGTCTTGGGAATGATTAAGACGTATAAAAACAAAACATTGAACGTATCAAAGATCCTCGGAGCTGTACACGATTATTTAGTGAAAACATGCAATGGTAATAATAATAATAATATACAGTAACCGTAAGAGCATCACAGCAAACCACAGCACATACCCAAGGCACACAGAGCTGCGCTCGGTAGTGAAGTGAAAGCACGTTATAAAAATAAAACTACTGAATAATAGTAATAATAATGATAATAATAATAATCATAATAATAATAATAATAATAATAATAACAATGATAATAATAATAAGAAGAAAAATAAGAATAAGAATAACAATAATAATAATAAATTCTGGTTAATGGTTTCAAATTTTGCCATAAGGGAAGCAATTTTAGATGAGTCGATTTCACAGACTTCAGTGTTCAACTGGTACTTATTTTATCGACCCCGAAAGGATAAAAGGTAAAGTCGACCTCGGCGGAATTTGAACTCAGAATGTAAAGACAGACGAAATGTCGCTAAGCATTTTGCCCGGTGGGCTATCGATTCTGCCAGCTCACCGCCTTAAATAATAATAATGATTTCAAATTTTGGTACAAGGCCTGTAATTTCGGGGGTAAGCCGATGAAATCGGCCCCAGTGCTCAACTGGCATTTATTTTGTCGACTCCGAAAGGATGAAAGGCAAAGTTGACCTCGGCGGAATTTGAACTCAGAACGGGAAGTATTTTATAGAGGCAGTACGTTAATAAATCAAACAGAGTTAACTGCATAAGCCAAGGTAATAGGAATCAACACTATAACTCTTCTAGTAATATGTTATATTATTTTCATCTGTACACTAAAGATATTAACAAGACTTGACAGAGAAGCAAGAGAAATAATTACTGCTTATTAGAATTCTCTACTCGTTATCTAACAGAGAAAGATTAAATTTTTCACGAGTATAGACAGGTAGGGGCCTTATGCAATTGGAAAATTACAAAATATCCTCTGTAGAACTACAAAAATATCTAGTAATGTAAAATAGTAAATTAAGTTGTGTAGGCGCATGGCTTAGTGGTTAGGGTGTTGTGGTTTCGATTTCTGAACTGGGCGATGCGTTGTTCTTGAGCCAAACGCTTCATATCACTGTGCTCCAGGCCACTCAACTGGTAAAAATGAGTAAGCCTGCGACGGACCGGCGTTTTGTCCAGGGAGGAAAATATAAGCCTCAGTAAAAACCAAGAAATCAGCTTTACGTTCCTTACGGAGTAATGTAGGCAAAAAAATAAAGGAAAACAAAAAGTTACAAAATAAGCAAAAAGAAAAACCTGTTTTCTGCTTTCAAGGAAGCCAGCAAATACAGAAAAGAGAGGCTGGTAGGCTTAATAGTTTTGAGAATAAAGGGAAGACAACAATAGCAATTCTTTTCTACTCTAGACACAAGGCTCAAAACTTTTAATCGACCCCGAAATGATAAAAGGCAAAGTCGACATCGGCGGAATTTGATCTCAGAACGTAGCGGCAGACGAAATACCGTTAAGCATTTCGCCCGGCGTGCTAACGTTTCTGCCAGCTCGCCGCCTTCGTAGAACGAATAATTGAATCTGAAGGATTCTTGCTTGCGACACAGACCCAGAGAAACCACCAAGAACATGTAATGAAGCAGAGTACATTAACGTAACTGCAGAGTATACGATGCCGCCAGTTGCCCAAGCTCGGCAAGAAAGAGTGTATATTTACAAGAATGACATCGTTTTCGAATAGGTTGGTGAAACAATTCTTCGTTCTAAAATATCAACTTCAACTCTTATTTTTCAATGACTTATGCGGTCTTTCAACAAAAGAAACAATAGCCCTCTTATTAAAAATTCCTTTAAATATGCCAGATAAAATATTATCATCCAAACCAATATTATTAATAAATACCAATCCTGGTAACGCACCAACATGTAGTATTTGAAATTCCTTCGTAAATCATGTCATTTGCAAGGTCTCATTTGTTTCTTATCCCATGGTGGCTTTAGCGCTGCTAAACATTGACTTGGCGATATGCCCTTCTTTGTCGGTCTATTTCTGCGAAAATGATAATTCGCCAGTTCCTAAATAAGATTTAACTCGGTTGATCACAATTTTTGTCAATTCTAACATATTTATATTTTCTACTATGACATGTCGACTTTTGACAGTTTTAGCATTAATGCCCGCATCATTTTGATAAAAAATCTTTATCAATGACATTTCGAAGAATACGTTCTATTACACTCTGAAATAATGTTTGGTTATTTTAATTCCATATGAAAGATATATATTTTAAAACAGTAACAACGACAACAAAATATTGGTGTATTTATCGTATTAACTTCTTATGCTTCAGAACATAATTTCTATCTGATATATTCCTTTTAAATCCAATTTAGCAAAATAATTCACACCAGAATGCGAATAACATATCGATTCAGTATTTGGAATTGGATAAAAATCTAAACAAATTCTTTCATGTCCATCTACTTTAGAGTTTTCACATATTCTGAGATTTCCATCTAGCTTTGGCACAGCCACTAAAAGAGAGACCCATTTACTTCCCTCCGGGAAGAGATTCGTTTCAAAGGCCTTCATTACTTTATTTGCATTTTATTTTTGCAGCTTCTTTGTGACTAATAGTTTAATGTGTATTGGTAATAGTATCGCCTCAAAATAGCATGACCTGATATTTCCTTTCAGAAGAATGTTAGCCTTAAAACCTCTCAATGTCCCAATTGCCCTGAATCTTATACCTCATGCATTTATGTTGAACTATGAACATTCGACACGTTTATACCAGGCAAGCCAACATTTTTCTTTTTACATTCAGTAACAATGACATCCACAAAACAAATTCTATGCTTTTATCATTTTCCATTAATGCATCAAACTTCCCCCAAATTCCAAAGAGTGATCCATAAAATAGTTTCGCTTTGATGTTACACTTTCTTAATTTTGGTTTGTTCAAATCAGTCCCAAACTTCCGTTATGGTTACTTTGATTGTCAATATCATCTTGCCTCTTAATGTTAACATTGCTGAGTTTTACTTTGATCTTTGCGGTATGTTTTAAACAAATTTCATAAATATTTGCAGAATCTTCATTATCATTTTTTTCCCGTTTCCTAAGGCGGTGAACTGGCAGAATCATTAGCCCATCGGACGAAATGTCGCTCGGCATTTCTTTCGGGAAGTTACGTTCTGAGTTCAAATTACGTCAACTTTGCTTTTCATCCTTTCGAAGGTTGATAAAATAAGTACCAGTTGAATTCTGGAGTCGATGTAATCGACTTACCCCCCCACCAAAAACATGTTTGAAAATTACAAAGAATTTTTTTCAGTTTTCTTTCGTAGATTTAGATGCTTCCTGAAAGTAACTCTTATTTTTCACCTTAAAACATTTTACCAGATGCAGAACATTTCGACGGGGCTATCTTATATCCACAAAACAACATTCATAACCATATTTATACACGTGTTTAACAACGCATTACACAAAAGCATCACCAAAATCCTCATTTCTTTTGTTTTTTTTTTTGTTTATTCTCAGTTATCTATAAATTAAAAAAATCGTTTCAATCTTTTGAATGACCTCAATGAATGCATTAAACTTCGGATATCACCCGACCGAGGATACTTTTAATATCTTTATACAATGCTAAGACGACTGCAACACACCGGCTATAAATCTCATTTGAATTATCTCGTTTTCTGCACTCTGCCCTTGTGTTTCAATCAATTCTTTTTCTTAAATTCACAAAAACGAGCTGACTTACGCAATTTATGAGAACAATTGATTGAATCGATTCCGTTAGATTTTGATGCTGTGATTAGAATCTGACCCTTTCATCAATTATCAATTTCTTTCAGAGACGAACCAATGACATTATCGCAAATCTTGCATTGCTAAAATGAATTTCCTCAAGTTCCAAAGGTTTCTCCATTACGCAAACTTTTCATTGATAAAAACAAATCTGTTTAGCGTTCAGAAGCTTTCTCCGTTCGTATATCAGCAAAAACATCGCAACTTGTGTCATATCTGGATTGAAGTTCATTATTATTGATTGGCAATACCATTATCATATCGAATAGTGTTTATCCATGCAAGACCGCAGTCGCACGCGTTCATTTTACGTTGGTAAACTTTGTTCAACAGAATTAGTTAACCTCTGACATTGAAATGGCAGCTATTGTAACAAGTCATTAACAGCATGTAAGAAGTACGTGCGATGTCACTGATATTAGCGTAACAATGACAACACACAGGCAATACATAACCCAAGCCTCAGGGCTTATAAATATGCACAAATTACAGTAAATAACACTACAAGGTACTACACTCGGTCAACATAAACTATGAAACAAAACAAACCGCTATATGTACCCAAGGTTCATATAACTGTACTCAGTAATACGGTGAAAGTACACAGTACCTTCTGTTTTAGGCAAAAGGCCGACAGGCAAGTCGATACCATCGACTCAAGTGGCACTTTATTTTATCGAACCTGAAAGGAGAGGAAAGTTGATTTCGCAGGATTTGAACGTAAAGAGTTTAGAGAACAAATACTACAAAACATTTTTTCGACGCGTTAACGGTTCTGCCAGCTTGTCGCCTGACGTGTTATTCTGCCTCAAGCCTAAGTGAAGGCTCCACGTGGTAATTCAACTTGCTAGAAATAGTAGTAATATCCACTTCATACCAAACAATAAGTCTCAGAAATGAGAAAAAGACATTAAACACTGTGTAGTACAATATTACACCATGTCAATAAAAAAGCGTTTTTGATCAAAGGTTTCTTCGGTTAAGGTTGACTTGGGATTTATTCCCCGCTAGTATATTATTGGTCGCCCCATTTGCTTGAAATAACAGCTAAATTTCTTTCAGATCACAGCTTACTGCAACGATTTCCATACCAACAGGCCTTTTTATTATAATGAAATTTTTCATGGAGTTCAGGTTTTTGGAAGGCTTGACTACGAAACATGACGATTTCATTAACTAGCATCACACTCGTTTTCCCAGTTTCATCTCTTAATGGAAAGCCATATGTAAGGGAATAATTACATATAACTAATTAATAATAAATTTTAAACAGTATCCTTTAAAGTTGTATACATATAGGCGCAGGCGTGGCTGCAAGATAAGAAACTTACTTCGCAACCACATGGTTTCATGTTCAGTCCCATTGCGTGGCACTTTGGGCAAGTGTCTTCTATAATAGCTTCGGACCTAATAAACCCATCCTTGCGAGGGAATTTGGTAGACGGAAACTGAAAGAAGCCCGTCGTATATATATGCATATGTATATTGTATATATCTATGTGTGTGTCTTTGTGTCTGTGTTTGTCCCCCACCACTGCTTGACAACCGGTATTGGTGTGCTTACGCCCCAGTAACCTAGTGGTTCGGCAAAAGAGTGACCGATAGAATAAGTACCAGGCCTAAAATAAATAAGTCCTGGTGCTGATTTGTTCGGCTAAAATCCTTCTAGGCGGTACCCCAGCATGGCCGTAGTCATATGACTGAAATAAGTAAAACAAAAAAGATATATAGTTTACGGTCCCCAGTATCCTTTTATGGATCTCCAGGGATCTTCTGGTCCGAAATGAGAATCACTGCCCTACCATATTCTGTTTTCTTTGAGAGAAAGAAAAAAAGATCCCCATAAAACGAGCAAAGACGAATTAGTAAGGCATAGACATGGGAGTGGAGGGTGAAATATGCTTCGCAAATACGTGGTTTTGGTTTCAGTCCCAATGCGCTGCACCTTGGCACCTAATATAGCCCAGGCTGACCCATGCCATGTGACAGAATTTGGTAGACGGAAATAACACGAAAGTTCATCATGTATGTATATGTGTGTATGTATGCGTGTGTGCGTGCGTGTACGTATGTGTGTGTGTGTGTTTGAGAGACAAAGACACAAAGAGAAAGTATATATTGTTATTGTTCTGGTTGTTGTTGTTCTTGTTGCTCTTGTTGACATTAGAAACTATGTATTTCTGTGTGCGTTAGTGTGTGTGTATGCGCGTGTATGTGTGTGTGTGTGTGTTTGTTTCTCGCCGCTTGAGAACCGGTGTTAGTTTGTTTACGTTGCGTATTCTGGCGGTTCAGTAAAATAGATCGTTAGATTAAGTACTATAGTTTAAAAAAAAAGCAAAAAAAAAGAAAAGAAAACAAAAGAAAAAAGCATTGAGATCCATTTGATCGACTAAACTCGCTAACACAGTACTACAGCATGGCCACAATATAGCCACAATATAGTTTCTAATGTCAACAAGAACAAGAACATCAACAATACATATATTTTTGTGTCTTTATCTCTCTCTCTCTCACACACACACACACACACACACACACACACACACAAACACCCACACCCACACACCCACACACCCACACCCACACACACACATGCGAGCGCACGCACACGCACACATCCTTTTACGAAGATACCGAAATTTGAAAACAATAAATAAAAGAATTGTATCCAAACCTGAGAGATAAAGAGACTGGTAGTTAGGGACCTAGAAACTGAGAAGGAGATAGATAGATAGAGAGAGACAGAGAGAGAGAGAGGCAGAAGAGAGACGAAATTGATACGACTGCGCCAATCACGAAAATATCTTATCTCTTGT
>NC_068995.1:15355074-15360423 GCF_001194135.2 Octopus bimaculoides
AGAGAGAGAGAGAGAGAGAAGGGAGAGAGAGATGGGGAGGCAGGGGATGAAGAGAGAGAGAGTGAGAGAGAGAGAAGGGAGAGAGAGATGGGGAGGCAGGGGATGAAGAGAGAGATGGAGAGAGAGTAAGGTGGAGACAGAGCGGGAGAGATAAAAGCAGAGAGAGAGAGCAAGAGAGAGAGAGAGAAAGAGAGGGAGACATACGTGGTCGCTAGACTTGTTAGAAATAGCACCCAAATCTCTCTCAAACTATACTCTACCGTCTAAGAAAAGGATGTGTTCGATAACGTGGTCTCATTTTGAGCTCACCTGTGGTTAAACAACAACAACAACAACAACAAGAAAGACAATATCCAGAACTACACCAACTTTAATCTGATTAAAGGTATCTTCTGTAAGACATAATCATGAAATACGAATATGAAAATAGTGGAGGAGCCTCTATGTGATCGCTTCACTTGCTGGAAATATGAACCAAATTGCCCTCACACCACAGTTTTGCAATTTAAAAAATGCGAATGGCACATTGGATAGTGTACTCCAAGATACTCTTAAAAAAAGACGAGATAATTATGTTTGGAATTCTTTGGTCAGATGTCTGGTAAATCAAGATTGGCCTCGGGTATTCCAAAGAAGAAGAAGAAGAAGGAGGGTAGAGGGAAGAAAGAAGAAAGAAGAGGAAAAAGGGATGAGAAGAAGGGCAGGAGGGGGAGAGAAGAAGAAGGAGAAAAGGAGGGGGAGGAGAGAAAAAGGAGAAAAAGGAGCTGAGAAGGCGGAGGAGATGACGAAGAAAGAGGGTAGGAAGAAGAAAGAGAAGATGAAGAAGAAGGAGAGTAGAAGGAAAAAAGGAGAAAGAAGAGGGGAAAGGGATGAGAAGAAGGGCAGGAGGGGGACAGAAGAAGAAGAAGAAGGAGAAGGAGGAGGAGGAGAGAAAAAGGCGAAGGAGTGAGGAAGAAATAGGAGAAAAGAAGGAGGAGTAGAGAAAAAGGAGAAAAAGGAGCTGAGAAGGCGGAGGAGATGACAAAGAAAGAGGAGAGAGAAGAAGAAAGAGGAGAAGATGAAGAAGAAAGAGGAGGAGGAGAGGAGAAGAAGAGCAACAACAACAACTACAAAAATAACAACGACAAGGAGGTTAATGATGATGATGACGACAACGACGATGAAAATCTCTGAGAAATGTTAGGATTATCCATAGAATATTACAATGGTTTCCATGTGCCGGAAGAAATTTTTATCTTTTTTCTTAAATGAACGAGTTTCAATAAGCTAATGGTGTGCTGATGTTATCTCCATTGAAACCACGTTTAGAAAGATGGCTTTAATACGGTCTTTACACTTTAACTATGGCTACCACGGTCATACCAGAGCAGCGCCATCTTAAGGCGAGAAACATAACATTCAAATACAATCAGACGATATCTTAGAATCTGTTAGCAATGAGCAAGGAATGGGTTTCACAGATTGAATGACATATTACTTACTGCCCTCTTTGCTTGACATTTCACGAAAGACTGTTTGCTATTGATTAAAAGCAATTATTTGCAATTGTTCTGCCAGCGAAATCGTAATTGTACTTAATGATAAATCTTTGCAATCACGATAGAAATATCTAGAATGTTTCTTTAAGGTTACATTACTTTGTCCAAGCAATGAGAGAGCTTATACGTGTACGCTAGAGCGGTTAGAAATAGCAATCAAACCTTCCATCAAATCACCATATTCTACCGTCTTAAAAGAAGGAAAAATATCACACTTTCAGTAATTTAGTCCCAGACACGATAAGTATCACGGTACAGGCGTGGCTGTGTGGTAAGAAGTTTGGTTCCCAACCATACGGTTTCAGGCTCAGTCATACTGCATATCACCTTGTCTTCTACTATAGCCCCGGTTCGACCAAAGACTTATTAGTGGGTTTTGGTAAACGGAAACTGAAAGAAGACCTTCGTGTAATACATGTGCGTGTGTGTGTGTGTGTGTGTGTGTGTGTGTTTGCAATTGCGTCTGACACCTACCACTTGGCAACCGGTGATGTTTTGATTACGTTCCTGTAACTTAGTGGCTCTGCATAAAAGACTGATAGAATAAGTTTGTGACGTAAGAAAAGTCCTGGGGTCGATTTGTTCGATTGCAACCGCTCAAGGCGGTGCTCCAGCATGACCATAGTCCAATGATTGACATTAGTAAAAGATAAAAGATCAAGTCTGCCCGAAAATACACCGGATGGCCCTGTGCTGGAATCGTCGGACAGTCATACAAAATGTCTCGTAATAATACATTTTAAAAAATCTCTTTACGCTCTGAGTTCAAATCTTCCCAACATCAACTTTACCTATAATCCTTTCGGTGTCGATAGAATATTGTATCAGCCAAATATTGAAGTCGATTTAATAGATAATTCCCGTGCCAGTTCCCCTACTCAAAGTCTGTCAACTCAATTAGCATTGATAGCGACAGACAACAGTATTATTTTCCAGTTCAAATCCCACGTGGAACGTTTTTTTGCCGTTTGTTCCCCAGGGATGAATAAAATATAATGATTGAAGTCCAATCAATCAAATATGCTATTCTCTACAACATATACTGGATTTATAAGAATAAAAAGCAAAAAGCAAAAAAAATAAAAATAAAATATAGAATAAAAAGATATTTATAAATAGAAATGAATATGTATATTTTCTATTGGTTGTAACTATACGGATGCACAGAAGCGACACAAAAATGTAATTTCCTTTTTTGTTAAACAGATGGGAGACAAGTCTTAAATTAACGAGCAAAAGATGGAGCATCTACGAGATTACGAGACATGCTAGAAATAGCAGCAAGACATCTTTGTAAATCATACCCAATTATCTTGAAAAGAAGAACCTGCTAAGTAATGTAGTCCAAGACATCTGTTTGAAAATAAGCGGGACTGACACCGTTGCAATGTATTTACTTTTACAATTTAGTCACTGAAGGAAGGGCCACACCCATGACCCTTTGTCTTCTTCCGTGTCACTAAGAATGAGGGAAAGAAAGGGGAAAATCGTCTTCAACCCGCAGACCTGATCAGAAGATTTGTCGTAGAGTAGATCCCACTAAAGGCATCCTCAAGGACTACGTGGAGGCGTTAAACCAGACGACAGATTAAGTCCACGGCCCAGAAGTCCAAAACGCAAAGGGCCGAAACAAACACAGCAAGATAGGTTATCTAAAACTCCTAATTAATCCACCTAATTAAACGCTTTGGGATGGTGATTTATTTTAGTGAGTCTGAAAGGGGATAAAGTAAAGATGATCTTGGTAGGATTTGAACTCAGAATGCAGAGATCCAAAACAAACACCTCAAGATATTTTGTCCTTCGCTCAAACGATTTCCCTCAATCGATCTTAATGCAGTTACATACCTGGTTGTTTCTGTATTTTTAAACAACCCTGAAGGGAGATTTTGTCTACTAATTGCTTGGATGATTTCAGTTAATCGATGTATTTCAACTCAGTATATGTAACACATCCCGACTATGACTTCAAACTGCATCCGGCAGACAGATCCTGTTTCGGGAATTCCAGTGTCTCGAGGAATTTGGAACAACCTCTTTGCCACCATTGTTTCCTGGTCTGCTCTGACCAAAGTAGTAGCAACAGTAAAGGTCCTAGCTATGGATTAAATAGCATGTAATCATCAGAGCCGGATTACGTCGAAATCAATATATTAGCGACAGAGGCAGTATTGATACCAAGAGATAATATTAATCCCTATTTAAACGTGGGTGTTCTGTTGGAACAAACTATACTGTGGTAGATACCATGCGAGGAACTCTCATATAGCTTTTTTTGTGTGCAAAATGCATTCTTGTTATATAAATTTCCGCCTTCTCCAGTGCCGAGATCAGCGCCGGGATCACGTGATCCAAGAAACCACGCGATTTAGTGGATCACGTGATCTATCTATCTATCTATCTATCTATCTATCTATCTATCTATCTATCTATCTATCTATCTGTGTGTGTGTGTCTGTGTGTGTGTGTGTGTGTGTGTGTGTGTGTGTGTGTGTGTGTCTGTCTGTCTGTCTGTATCTATCTATCTATCCGCTTACCTACCTACCTACCTACCTACCTACCTATCTATCTATCTATCCATCTACCTATCTATCTATCTATCTATCTGTGTGTCTGTGTGTCTGTGTGTCTGTGTGTCTGTCTGTCTGTCTGTCTGTCTGTTAGTGAGTGTGTGCATATTTCATCCTGGTTGTAAATCACAGTTTCGCACCAATGTAGGTGAAGTTATTCAAATTATCCACGGTGGCACATTCCTTCAAGTAAAAGCCCATAGACTTTGTGACCTCAATATTTACTCGTTTAGGCCATGGAAAAATAAATAAATAAAAAAAAAACAAAAAACAAAAACAAAACAAAATAGCTGCCCCCCCCTAACCCCTCTCCCTGCCAAACAAACAAACAAGCAATTATATACAAGAGGTGCTGTAATTGCCATCGGAAATTACTGATTAGAGAAATAATTAATGTATGTTGCATATATAAACTATTACAACATTTGGAAAAAATTAAACATGTTATACCAGAAATTAAGAAAATATAGGACTGAAATTTTATTTTAGGTTATCGTTTACTTGTTTCAGTAATTAGACTGCGGCCATGCTGGGGCACCGCCTTGAAGAAGTTTTGTCGAACGAATTCACCCCAGTATTTATATTTCTAAAGCCTGGTGCTCATTCTATCGGGCTCCTTTTGCCGAACTGCTGCGTTACGGGGAAGTAAACAAACCGAGTCAAGCAGAGCTAGGGGACAAACACAGACACAAACAATCACAGTTATATAAATATATACAACAGGCCTCTTTCAGTTTCCGTTTATCGTATCCACTCACTAGACTTCGGTCAGCCCGGGGGCTATAGTTGAAAAGACTTGCCCAAGGTGCCACGCTGTGAGACTGAACCCGTGATCCAAGTGGCTGGGAAGCAAAATTACTACACAGTCACGTATATACATTTGTTTGTATAGCTATTGTATTCTTGGTACATATTAATGAAGTTCTATCGTTGGAGTCATCTAAATTAATTGGAAGCAACAACTTTTGAGAGAGGCAACGTTCTTGGACAAGCCGAAGTTTATCAGCATGTTTTTTTCTTAATGAAATTTATTGTAATTTATTCAAAATATAAAGAATTCGTATGATTTATCTCTCTCACTTTATATGCATGTATATGTGTGTGTGTGTGTGTGTGTATATATATATATATATATATATATATATATATATGCATATATGTAGACATATACATATATATATATATATGTGTGTGTGTGTGTGTGTGTGTAGATTTGTGTATATATACAAATATATATATAT
>NC_068995.1:15361300-15361791 GCF_001194135.2 Octopus bimaculoides
TATATATATATATATATATATATATATATGTAGACGTACGCGACATTTCAAACTAAAAGATGGACGTAAAGCAAAATGAGATAACAGGAAATTTTCTTTGTTAACAAATCAATCAAAAAGTAAAATATTAAAATGTATTTTTAATGTCTTGCTTTATTATTTCTACTCTGTTTATTTCTTGGTATTTTGCTTTTTTCTGTTTTGGTTTTCAAATATTGTACTTACTTCATTTCGACCCTCTGTATACATACTTACGTACATACATATGTAAGTATGTATGTATGTATGTATGTATGTATGTATGTATGTATGTATGTATGTATGTATGTATGTATCAATGAATGTGTATATTAATGAGTGTATGTATGTATGTATGAATGTATGTATGTATCTGTCTATGTAGATACATACATACATACATACATACAAGCCATACATATATGCATGAATGCATACATACATACATACGTATATATATATATATATACATA
>NC_068995.1:15361857-15364912 GCF_001194135.2 Octopus bimaculoides
GCTATTGAGTTAAAAATTAACAATAACCTTTTGTTTCTCTTTGTTTAGTATGATATTTTCGTCGTAAATTTGGATAACACACACACGATCGCGCGCGCGCACACATACATATATACAAGACACACAGACACATGCATATACACACTTATATATCTACATTAATTCAGTCATGTATACATACGTACTGTCATACACGCATATATACATAAACACACACGTGTATTGTATAACTACGTGATACACACACACACATATATACTACAATATTTATACATGATATCTCATGTGTGTGTATATACATACACATACATATACACATATATACGTACGTAAACATATATGCACATACATATATATGTGTGTATATGTATGCATATATACGTGTACGTGCGTAGTTGTGAGTGTGCATCTATGTATATATACATTTATATATATAGGTATGTCTGTATACACACACACACTCTCACGCATACACACATATATGCATATTTGTGTATATCTGTGTGTGAGTTTGTGTATGCCACAAACAATGTGTTTAATTAACATATATATTCAGATTTAGTCTCTCTGTAAAAATAGATCCCGTGGATAAAAACTATAAGGCTTTCGCCATCTTGAAATTATGATCAAACCGATTAGTCTCGTCTTTCATTAAATACACATAAGGGATCAATTATATTTGTCTTTCAAGTTGCTGACATTAAAAAAGCTTAGTGCTAACTTAGAAAAATATAAACAGTATTAATGACAATCATAACAGAAATACACAATAATACAATGTTCGCAGTCAGGCAGGAATAACAACAAAAGTAATTCAGTAAGGGCTATGAATAAACTTGGTTATAGAATCCATTTGTGCTACTAAGCTTTTGTTATCTCTAAATCAGAGAGCCAGTGCTAGTGACTTCTCTAGTATGCGTGGAAATGAATGAGAAAGGTATTTTCAAACAAGAAGTATTTCACGAATGCAAACAACCATCCTGGACTCTGTACAAAATTGCACTCAGTGTCTTAGTGCTGGTGTTAAACTGGGTGTGAGGGATTACATCTATGTCTACATCAACGCCATTTGTAGGTTGGAACTCAAAACGTAAGGATTCGGAAAATAAAATCTTGCGATTCCTCTAGCCCATTGCTCCCTAGACTTGGACATTTTTTTTTTATCAGCCTCAGAAGGATGAAAGGCAAAGTTGACCTCGGTGGGATTTGAACTCAGAGTGTTAGGATCCGGAATAAAAAAAGCAACAAAGAATTTTGTCCGAAGCTGTAACGAGTTCTCTAACAACTGGTCCCTAGAAGCAAAGTTTGTTTTTATCGGTCCCAGAAGGATGCAAAGCAAAGTTGAGATCGGTGAGATTTGAGCTGGAACCGCAAGAAACCGGAATGAATATATACTTTAAAGCAGTATAGTTCGTCTTAACAACGTATCCACTTTTAAGTGGGGATAAATGAAACCTATTAGTATTAATACTACCCATATCGATAATAAATATATCTTTTAATAAGCTAACTCGCCAATCGCGACATAAGCGCCTATTCTGGCTCTGTTATTCTCTATATCGCTGGCGGGGAGATGAATCGCTGCTACCACAAGCGGTCGAGCGTCCATCATTGACAATACCAAAGAAGGTCGAAATCATGTGATTTGGTGGTTTCTGCGTTAGAGGTAGCGGTGATTTATCTCCCCTGTTAGCGATACAAACAAGAATGCATTTTGAACCAAAAGCCGATATGAGAGTTTCTTACATGGTAACAATCGCAGTTTAGTTTGTTCTAACAAATTGTCCACATTTAAGTGGACATAAATATTACCTATCGTTAGCGATACAAACAAGAATGCATTTTGAACCAAAAGCCGATATGAGAGTTTCTTACATGGTAACAATCGCAGTTTAGTTTGTTCTAACAAATTTTCTACATTTAAGTGGACATAAATATTACCTATCGTCATTAATACTTTGTCGCTAATAAATATTTTTTAACAAGTTCACTCGCCAATTGCGACACCAGCACATGTTCTGGCACTGTTATTCTATATATCGCTACCGGGGAGATGAATCGCTGCAATCCCCAGCAGTCGAGTGTCTATCATTGACAAGACCAAAGACGGTCGAAATCGCATGACCTGGTCGTCTCTGCGCTGGAGATAGCGGGGATTTATCTCCCCGCTAGTGATATAAGCAAGAATGCATTTTTCACCAAAAGCCGATATGAAAGTTTCTCCCAAGGTAACTACCGCAGTATAGCTTATTCTAAAAAAAGGCGGTGAGCTGGCAGAAACGTTAGCACGCCGGGCGAAATGCTTAGCGGTATTTCGTCTGCCGTTACATTCTGAGTTCAAATTCTGCCGAGGTCGACTTTGCCTTTCATCCTTTCGGGGTCGATAAATTAAGTACCAGTTACGCACTGCGGTCGATGTAATCGACTTAATCCATTTGTCTGTCCTTCTTTGTCCCCTCTATGTTTAGCCCCTTGTGGGCAATAAAGAAATAATAGCTTGTTCTAAAAAAATCATCTACGTTTAAGTGTGGATAAATATTACCTTTAGGTGTTAATACTGCCTCTGTCGCTAATAGATATTTTTAAAGGAGAACACCATACCTCATCATCTAGAGTGTGTTATATTCTTTTAAACAGTTACTTGTTTACATTTTGTATTCAATTTCGGTTCACATGCATGGAAACTAGCCACAAGCAACATAATTATAGAGAACATGCTTATTAACTATATCGATGTCACTTTCCTGTACGTGCTTATTCATAACACAGCTGCGTTGGTAGTTGTTGTTAGTAATAATGTCATTGTCAGGTTGTTAACCTTTTACAGTGCAGTAGATATTGTTATGTGTAACGTTAAATATCTGCAGATAGACCTGTGCTTTAAGGCGTTCCAAGCATAACCGTACCTGCTTTTGTGTGTGCGTATATATATATATATATATGTGTGTGTGTGTGTGTGTGTGTGTGTGTGTGTGTGTGTGTGTGTGTGTGGATTTACACACACATACATATATGTATGCATATGTATATTAGAGAGAGAAAGAAAGAAAGAAAG
>NC_068995.1:15365780-15366977 GCF_001194135.2 Octopus bimaculoides
TATATATATATATATGGAGAGACAGAGAAAGAGTATTGTCAGTATGAGAGTGTGGTTTTAAGTAGAACTATTTACAGTGTTCATATAATTGTATATTATCTTACCTAGATATTTTAACATTTACAGCTGCTCTAGCTTACTGTTATAATGAAGAAATTAAAGATGACATCGACCACGGCGCTGCAGCTGCTAATGATGATGAAGAAGAAAAAGAAAAAAAAGAAGAAAAAGAAGAAAATGATGATGTTGATGATGATGATGATGAAGAAAAAGAAGATATTGATGATGATAATGACGGTAATGGTTGTGATGATGATGAAGATGATGATGATGATGATGATGATGATGATGATGATGATGATGTTGATCACGATGAAGATGATGATGAAGATGATGACGATGATGATGATGATGATGAAGATGATGATGATGATGATGATGATGAGGAGGAGGAGGAGGAGGAGGATGGTGATGAAGATGATGGTCATGATGATGATGATGATGACAATGACGATGATGATGGTGATAAGAACGTTGACAGCGGGAATGATGGCAGTGGTGGTTAAAGATATATGGGGTAGATGTTTGTTGTTACTGTTGTTGTTGTTATTGTTGTTGTTTTTGTTGCTGGTACTAATGTTACCCCAGTGAATTATTGGATGATTGCAATGAAAGATAAGAAGTAATGAGAAAAAAAAGACGATACCAACGAATACTGACGTTGTTGTTGTTGTTGTTGTTGATGATGATGATGATAATGATGACTAATGATGACAGTAATGATGATGGTAATGATGATGATGATGATGATGATGATGATGATGATGATGGTAATGATGATGATGATGATGTTGTTGATGTTGTTGTTGTTGTTGTTGATGATGATGATGATATTGTATTTCATGATCATGAAGACGACGACAACGACGACGACGACGATGGCGATAATCTTCTCAATGTTGATTCTGATGAGGTTGAGCATGATGGTGTCGGTGATAATGATTCGCTCATGTGGTACTGCGTTACTTGGATACAAGAAAAATATCCGAGATGGTCACGGCTGGAATGCTTTTGATCAGGGATGTCAATGAAGGCAATATCAAGAGTGGCATCAACAATACTACCCCTACCATATACGTATACAGGGAGCAAGTATCAGAATGATCTCCTCCTCCTCCTCCTCCTCCTCCTCCTCCT
>NC_068995.1:15368976-15370148 GCF_001194135.2 Octopus bimaculoides
TATATATATATATATATCAAGTATCACACTTTCTATATTTTACGTATGTAAAATGTATGTATGTATACATGTATGTATGTGTATACGTGTGTGTATATACATACATACATATACATATATATATATATAGATACATATACGTATATAAATATATATATATTCATATACATATGTTTATGTATGTATACATGTACATGCACATATGTGTATATAGGTATGCGTATATAAATGTGTATACATATACATATACATACATACATATACATATATATATATACGTACATGTATATAAATATATATATATGTGTGTGTGTTTGTATGTATACACGCATTAACATGAAAAGAAATAAGAGTTTCATATTTCTTTATGAGAGAATTTTAACAACGTCATGACGACGACCACCACCGTCACGACGACGACCACCACTAATAATAACAATAATAATAACAACAACAACAACAACAACAACAACAACAACAACAACAATAATAATAATAATAATAATAATAATAATAATAATAATAATAATAATAAAAATTCTTCACACTAGACTCGAAATCATTTTTGAATCCCCGAAACTTGATTGTTGACATGATTATATATTACTGGTATTAAATATTCTTTGTTTAATCCTTGCACAATGGATGGACAACTGAACACGAGCGTTGTTAAAATGACAACAACAGCTGACCGGAAATTATCGAATCCGTAGAATACTGGATACAAAATGACTTCCACTTTGCATCATCCTTCATGGAATATCTCTGGCAGTCTTCGCGACATTTTACACAGATATAATCATAGCTGGAATGAGGTAGTCCATGAATTTTGTGCAGGGGTGAGGTACAAATACTTAGAGAGGTGGAGATGCAGAGTATACATACATACATACATACATACATACATACATACAGTAATGCCTCGCCATATCGCGGTTCGACTATCGCGGTTTATGATTCAACTTTACGTCGATTTCTCCGTTATGTTGTTTTGCATTTATAATAATATATATATATGTATATACAAATTATAAAAATAATAATAAAAAATATACAGTACAGTACTGTTTCTACTGCGCAGATTTTCACCTATCGCGGGGGATTTTAGAACGTAACACACGCGATAATCGAGGGATTACTCTGTGTGTGTGTGTATGCATGTATGTATGTAT
>NC_068995.1:15370603-15372236 GCF_001194135.2 Octopus bimaculoides
ATCAATATATATATATATATATATCTATATATATATACATATATATATATATTAAAATTTGTTTAAATGTTCAAAATGTATGTATGATGCTGTATAATACGGACTGTTAATTTTTATGATGTTATGTGTGTGTGTATGCATGTATGTATGTATGTATGTATGTATGTATGTATGTATGTATTAGAATGAGAAGATGAAGAAGTAAAACATATGGTATCACTTTAGAGTATATGATTTATAATTCAAACATAATTGCAGTGTTGTTAGAGTAAATAAGGGATTAAGAAATAATGGGTAAAGTCTGTTACAGCTGTTTCTAGAATAGCTGTGCATGTGGAACATATATTACTGAGCAAAGATTTCCATGTAAGCCAACTATTACATCTTCGGAGAGAACGGATTAAGTAACATCTTTGAGAAAGGATATTAGTAGATGCAGTTCACTGAAGAATTAAGGAAATCCCTAGTGAAAGAAAATAGGATAATGGTAGAGTATTTACTCAAACAACTCTGCAATTATGTTTGAATTATAAATTATATACCCTAACGTGATACCCCATGTTTTACTTGTTCATCCTCTCTTTCTAGTACATACATACACGCGCGCGCATACATCATAAAGATTAACAGCCCGTATTATACAGCATTATATATGCATTTTTGAACATTTAAGCATTTGAATAAATTTTTATTTGAAACAAAGTATATATTATCTTCTATCTTCCATGTTATTTGGAGGAGTATCTAACTTCTTTCGAAGATATTAATGATAAAAACGAGGAATTTTAATGTCTACAGTGTTTCATTATACGCTATTTATATGCATCGCTCTATATGACAAGTGAATGAGAAAGTGTGTGTGTGTCTGCGTGTGTTCTTATGTGCTTATGTGCCACGTGTGTGTGTATGTGTGCGTGCGTGAGGGAGAGAGAGAATTATTATGAGACAGTGAGACAGAGAGAATAAGAGAGTTGAAGAGAGTGGGGGTGATTAAAAAGAAACTGAAGGAGAAAAAAAAACCGTTTGACATCATAAACTGACAACGTTTTTGAACCTTGCCCTAACACAACTGTTCTACAACCACTACTTTACAGCTATCTGTCTTTTGACATCTTTCTTGAATCTTCTGTTTACCTGAGTCTGACCTCGACCCGGGATTATTTATTTATTCCCATACTTCCATGCATTATTCTGGAATCATAATTTTGGATGTGTTTGCAAATTTTAGAAAAGATTCGTCGAGAAATTGCGTCGATGTTTAAAAAGAATAAACGGGAGCAGGCGTGGTTGTGTGGTAAGAAGCTTGCTTCTCAACCATCTGGTTCCGAGTTTAGTCCCACTGCGTGGCACCTCGGATAAGTGTCTTCCACTATAGCCTCGGGCCAACCAAAGCCTTGTGAGTGGACTCGTAGACGGAAACTGAAAGAAGCCCGTCGTATAAAACATTCAATTTTTTTCTCCGTGTTCTTCTCCTTGTTTTCTCCGTATTCTTTCTGTTGACGAGCATAGCTCGAAACGTTAAAGACTTTCTGTATTCCCGAGCGTTAAACTCATACATCCTTTTGTTGTTTACACCACCTGTCCTCGTCTGTTGTTGTTTTTTTTCGTAAATTCTCCCACATATATATATATA
>NC_068995.1:15372246-15376660 GCF_001194135.2 Octopus bimaculoides
TATATATATATATATATATATATATATATATATATATATATATATATATATATATATGTACATATATGTATCTATGTGTGTTTGTGTCTGTGTATGTGTGTCTTTGTGGATATGTTTGTTCCTCCACCACTACTTGAAAACCGGTGATAGTATGTTTACGTCCCCGTAACTTAGCAGTCCGACACAAAAAAGATCGATAGAATAAATTACCAGGCTTGAAAAGCTATAAATACTGCGGTCGATTTGTTCGACTAAAAATTTCTTCATGGCTGTGCTCCAGCATGGTCGCAGTCTAGTGACAGAAACAAGCAAGAGATAAAAAAATAAATAAACGATGTCGCTTATAGATTTAGACAACGCTTATGTAGACATAAACAACGAAGACCGGTTACGTTAAAACATCATGCAAAGGATCACGTTTAGATTCTAAAACATCTTGATCATAAAACCGTTTTATTGTGTAGACTTAGGTTAGCTATAATCGAAAAGAGTTTCTTTCAAAAGAGTTCCATCTGTGACCATCTCGACTGTTGAATTACTTAGAACTACATTGTCCAATGCGCCCAATTTTTAAAGTAGGTTGCGATCTGACGTAGATTTGGCTTCCGTTTCTAACATGTCAGACGACAGCGTAGAGATGATAAATGTTTTTAATAACGGGTTTGACTTAAGATCGAATCAATAGAAATTTTCATTTTATTGCAAATATTTTAGTGACGTGAATAGAAAGAGTTTTAAGTAGATTCAACAATCAATTAAGACTTTGATACATTTTAAAGTTAAAGTTGACCGAGAAGTATTAATAAAACAGAAATTGTGAACAAACCGTTGGAGGCATTGATGGCGTTGATGTTGGCAGTGATAGCTGCAGTGCTGCTGCTGCTGCTGCTGCTGCTAGTGTTGTTTTTGTTGTTGTTGTTGTTGTTGGTGGTTTAGTGTCCTGTAGTTATGTATCGGTTTGGAAATAGGACGAAAGCCGTATTAAAGTTATTAATAAATGGCGAGATAACTTGACTGAATAAACAGGTCGACCAAGGTTACTTTTAAGATATTAAAAGCAACATAAAGATATAGGTGTTTCAGTTGGTCCCGAGATTATATATATATATTTATACATACATACATACATACATATATATATACACATATATAACAGAGAGTACTCTTCATTTCCCGATGAATTACCTATATAGTTTCACCTTTTGCACTTGTATTTGACCGGGTAAGTCTACCACTTGGGATTCTATTGAGTATCCTCTCCAACGTTCTTCTCACAGTTTCACCACTCTACCAATTGCTACTTCTTTCTATTTGCTCATAACCGTAAGGTCATGGGTTCGATTTCTGAACTAGGTTATGCTTTATGTCTTCGAGCGAGATACTTCACTCTAATCTGCTCATTTGAAACTAGGCGCCAGCAATAGTTGTGGATTAACCCTGGTTTCTGGTGGCCTGTTCAGAGTAGGTTATGTGCTCTCTGTCATCTAAATACTTTGAAAACCGAGTTAAACTCTGGCCTAAAGAAGCCAAGGACCCAAGACTGACTTTAACGCTCTTCTTGGATGCTGTTTGTAGAATTTACTCAATGACAGCAGCCGAACCCTTTCCCCTGGTCCTCTCTCGATTGACGATATTTCCTGCAGTCATTGACCTACAAGTATACAGTTTGGGCATTGATTGTATTAGTCACATCAATCGGTGGTGCTGGTGGTGAGGTTTGCACGCGCTATAAGCACTTTTTCTTCCCTCTTGATTAACTTCTGGAAATGTAATTGCTTCTCCACTCTCTTCGGATCTCTGTCGGTGAATGTTGATAATTTATCTACGCCTGTATGTGTAGAACTGAGCAAGATTTTTTTGTATGTTTTAGACTGACGGTTGACCTTCTATGTAAGTCTTCTCTCCACGCTACCGATGTTGTTCAAGAGATAGACCGCCGCCTTGGGTTAAAATTGTTTGGCAACAGTGCCGTGGTAGATGTTGTCATCAAAACGCAAAGAGTCGGAACAGATTCTATTTAGTATCCTCTCCAACGCTATCATAGTTTCGCAACTCTACCAATTGCTACCTCTTTATTCAAAGACAAAGTTGATCGCGGCAAGATTTGAGCTTACAGAGCAGACAATTGCAACAAATATCACGAGACCTTCTATCCAGCGTTCTAACGACTCTGCTAATTCATTGCATTCATACTCCAATGACATAGATAAATTATTTGCTTTTTGATTCTTCGATGAAAAACTTTGCTCGAAACGTCTGATACTTTCGTTCTTTACAGCTACACAAGTCTACCTTAGTTTTCCATTTACTATTGATTCTTTTCTGTCGCAGGCCACTACTAATTTCCATGATATTTGATTATCACTTTAAGATAGATCTGAATAAATAATCAGTAAAGAAAGACAACATTTATCCACGCGATAAATCCTTTGTTGATGATAACAAATATTTCTCAGTTCGTCACACTAAAATGGTTCGCTAAAATGCTTTATTCACATTTGATTCCATTTGTAAAAGTAAATTTCTACATAAATTGAAGGTAATATGTGTCAGAATAATAGAAACTAAATAAGTTCTACTTCTTCTTTTGTGAATCAATCAAATTGCAATGTTTCAGTTGGCATCGTTTTCTCTCCGTACTTGTTCCCGTGGTAACACTCAACTGCAATTAACCTTCGGTCTTGTATGTTTATCATAGACATTGCGAGTTTCTATTTGTCTGTAGTTAAAAGATGAGGCCTTTTGTTTGTTAATTCAGACGGTAAGAGTGAAAGAGAGATAGATAGATAAATAGATAGAGAGATACAGAGAGGGAGGAGGTGAGAGAGAACGAAATGTATAGAGAGGAAAAGAGTGAACAAAAGATAGAGATGGGAGAGAGAGGACGTAAGAGATAGAAATAAAGAGGACGAAAAAGAGAGAGAGAGAGAGAGAGAGAGAGAGAGAGAGAGAGAGAGAGAGAGAGAGAGAGAGAGAGAGAGAGAGATCGAAAGAGGTAGATGGAAAGATAGACAGACTAATAGATAGATAGTGAGAGAGAGAACGAAAGTTAAAGAGAGGGAAAGAGTGAACAAAATAGAGAGATAGAGGGAGAAAGGCTGAAAGAGATAGAGTGAAAGAAGGAGAAAAGAGAAAACGAAAAAGAGAGGACGAAAAAGAGAGAGAAGAGAAGGAGATATAGGCTGAAAGAGAGATAGGCCGAAAGAGAGAAACTGCAAAGGAGAACGAACGAAAGCGAGAACGAGAGAGATAGAAAAAGAGGACGAAAATTAAAGATAGGAAGAGAGAAAGAAAATGAGCATTAGAGAAACCTGTGTTCGTTTCCTATGAGGAAATCTCTCGGGAATAAAGGTTTCGAAAGTGGAGTATAATCGTATTTAGTTAAAGAATGATCTATGAGAGGTTATAACATGAAGAAATGCCTATACTTTTATCGACACATACATGCACCTATCTATCTATCTATCTATCTATCTATCTATCTATCTATCTATCTATCTATCTATCTATCTATCTATCTATCTATCTATTCACACACACACACAAATATATATACATACACACAATATCTATAAATACAAAAATAAGAAAACTTCATTTGATCTCATATTTCTAGTTTATCGCTTAGTCAGGTGGAAAAGCAACGCCGATGACCCTTCCCAGGGCCTCCGAGACCGACAGAAGGAAGAGTGAGGGGGAAATTATCCTCAAATCGGAGATCTGAATCGAAAGCTTGCAACAGAATGAATTCCTCGGCTAAAGGTGTCCAAGGGACAAGTGTTGGTGTTAAACCGGGCGGCAGATTAAGTCTCTTATTCAGGCAGAACACGGTGGGACTTGAACGCGTAACGCATATGTATGTATGTATGTATGTCCTCCCTGCAATACAGGCTCATGAAGCTGGTGTCGCGGATTCTGAGGAACATATATCTCCCTATTGGATGGGACGTTAATCCCTCTTAGAATGACTCTCTTTTGCCGATTGACTGAACTGGAGCAACTTCAAGCACACAACACACCGTCTTATGCAGGAATCGAAACCGCAATCCTACGATAGCGAGTGCAACACCCTAACCACTAAGCCACCCGCCTCCACGTATTTCGTAGTGGTACTGGTTATATCAGACACACACACGCACACACAGAGCTGAACACGCGCGCGCGCACACACACATACACGCGCACACACGCAAAACACTCGCATACATACTTGTATATAGACACACGTGTATATATATATATATATATATATATATATATATATATATACATACATACTACTTTACTGTTTTACTCTTTGACTTGTTTCAATCATTTGATTGCAGCCATGTTTGGGCACCGCCTTGCAGGGATTTTGCCGAAGAAATCTATCCCAGGACTTATTCTTTTTAAGCCTAGTACTTATTCTATCAGT
>NC_068995.1:15376955-15381194 GCF_001194135.2 Octopus bimaculoides
TTGCCGAACCGCTAAGTTACGGGGACGTAAACAGACCAGCATCGGTTGTCAAGCGATGTTGGGGGGACAAACACAGACACACAAACATATACACACACATATATACATATATATACATATATACGATAGGCTTCTTTCAGTTTCCGTCTACCAAATCCACTCACAAGGCTTCGGTCGGCCCGTGGCTATAGTAGAAGACACTTGCCCAAGGTGCCACGCAGTGGGAATGAACCCGAAACCATGTGGTTGGTAAGCAAGCTACTTACCACACAGCCACTCCTGCGCCTGTATATATATATATATATAGCATTTGTTCTGTGCTTGCGCAATGTAATTAAGTGTTCCTCTGAAGAATCATTATGGATCTTCATCCACATCCTCAATGGACACTCACTTCAGTGAATGCAAATAACCAAAATGAAGCAAAGTGCGTAGTATAGAAATGGTATTAAATCTACCTTCTTTAGCATACTTTTTCCAACACACACACACACACACACACAACACTCTCATATATGCACGTCGGTAGGAATGAGCACGTGTGCTCAATAACAGTACCAAAATTGCTGATTTCTTTTTTCCATTAACCAGTATTTCTAAGCTTCATAAGTACCGTGGAGAGGCAGCAGCTCTGCCAAAAAGCGCTCACCTTAGGATACACTTGATGAAAACGAAGAGAAACGATGGATACACTAATCTCAGTTTGAAATAGCTCTTTCATAAAACTGGGTTCCACATTTGTCAACTGGCAACAATACCACTTTAATTTATAATCTCAGCTGGATGAAATCAAATTATGATGTTATTTACATAATGGATTGGTGAAAAAAGAAAAAAAAATGCGAGAAAAAGAAATTAAATACAATTATATTATGGCAACACATTTTTAGTTCTCTCTCGCTTGCTTCACAGTTTTTCAAAAATCTCGAGCAATCTAACTGTCAGAATTTGTTTCGGTAGAAAATGTTTTAATGTTTCTTCAGAAAAAAATGTTCAAATAAAATCACATGCAGTTGTTGTATATTTACATTCACACACACACACACACGCACGCAAACACGCACACATTTATATATATACATCCACATTTATATATACATCCACATCTACACATGCACATACATATACACATGCGTACACAAACAAGTACACACAAGCATAGATGTGTACATACAAACATACATACAGACAAATACAGACTGACATGCATACATGCATACATACATACATACACACATATATACATGCATGCATACATACATACATACATACACACATATATACATACATACATACATACATCGGTGCATGCATAATTTGATTATAAATTCTCATTTGTACCTATCATCATGGGTACATTAGGTTATGTGCCAACAAATTTACACAAATTCTTTGAAATACTAGGTTTTCCGAAGAAAGAGAATTCTCCAAATATAATTTATTAATGGCCTAGTGAATATTTGTAAGATATTCCAAAGATTCTCCATCTGATATTCTTTAGGTGAATATATGCGCACACTTGGGTGTATGCTTCGACTGTTTAACGGACACATCAACTCAACCACATAGTTACAAACACCGGGAACTCTCTGAACTCAAAATGTCGTCTCTTTATTCGTGACGGCTTGGACTCTCTTAAGAATTTAAATAAAACTTAAAGAAAATACATACATACATATATACATATACAGAATGCTAAGATGTTCACAAAGTGCGGAGTTCGATTCCTGGAGCGTATAATGAGTCATGTTCATTAATAAGATACTTCATTTCCCTTTGTTCCAGTCTACTCAGCACTCTCTCCCTGCAGCGCTCACATCCTAGATGTTCGGTCGGATTAAGGTAGGAGGGCCGAGAGGAAACCTGAAACACCCTCGATTCAGAGTGACAGGTGTTGTTAATTACCGAAATATTAAGAGGTGTTACTAAAATTCGCAATTAGTTGATTAGTTGAAAAAACAGACTTTAAATAAAATTAAATCAATAAAAAATATATTCCAGTTTAATGATTTTTTCTGAAACGTTGTACACAAAACGAATGCTATATTAAAAGAAATACAAAAGTTACTATGATATTATTAGTTGACATGGTTAGTCCACTTTACTCTGTAAGGAGCATAGGACTGGTTTCCGGGTTTCTCTGGCGTATCGCTGACAGATCATTTAAATTTTTACATGATAGTCTCTCCCGTTGAAGATGGCATATGAGCGTTCAGCTTGTGCCGAACGACCGGCGCAAATGATTTGTTTATAGTGATCAAAAGTTCGTGTCACGTATTAGCTCACTCCCTCCATCAAATTGACGTTGCCTGGACAGGTATACTGTGTACCAGACGTCAGCTGTCAACGTGATCGCAGAGTAACGTGAGATGAAGTGTTTTGCTCAAGAACACAACGTACCACCCGGTCTAGGAATTGAAATCACGATCGCTAGATCGTGAGTGCAACACTCTAACCACTAGGCCATGCACCCTCACATTTTCACATATTGGTAGAGTAACTGTTACTCTTTAGTAATGCTTCTCCCTGTTTTCTTCCTATGGAAATAATGGGTCCCAAGCAGAAGCACGTGTCATCATTGACATCTTAACGATGAGAGAACGCAGGATGTCCAGCATTCACAGATCGTTTACGACAATGATACTTTTGACAAGAGCAATGTACACAGATGGATGAAGAAGTATAAAGAAGGAGAAACTAGCATTGGAAACAAAAAATGCAGTAGAAGTCCGCCAACTTCGGGAACTAACAAGACTCGCCAGCGAGTGGATGGATTGATTCATGTCACCAGACGAATCATAATCTGTGAGGTGAAGGTAAAGCCTACCCTCCGGTCATGAGTGACCATGGGATTGCACTTAGGAAATTCCCCTCCGAGGTACAAGTCCGGGCAAGGTTGTTTATGGAAGACCAACAGTCACTCATGCATACCAGTCTCCTCTCTCCACGCCACTGGTGTTATCCAAAGCAAAGGCCGATACAGCTTGGCATCAATGACGTCACAACTCGTTCCTACAGCTGAGTGAACTGGAGCAACGTGAAATAAGGTGTCTTGCTCAAGAACACAACACACAGCTCGGTCCGGAAATCGAACTCGCTACTCTATGATTGTGAGCCTGACGCTCTAGCCACTGAGCCAGGCGCCTTCCCAATCTGTGAGCTTTTTTGTACTACGAAATAGTGGTCACAATGCTTTACTAAAGATGGTGGAAACCTTTGGGTATCAGAAAGTGTGTGCAGAGTGATCACCTCGGTACATGATTTGAAAGCAAGAAGATCGGAAGTCTTTTCTGATCTGCTGGAAACTTGAGCTCTGCAGCATTCATATTATTCTGTCAAATGCAATGCTTTTGTATTCACATCATTTAAAATTAATCATGCATTATTTCATAGCTTTGAACATTTGATAACGTGATTGTTTATTTTTAAAATGTCACTGCATGGAAAGTGTGAGAAGCCAGATCTAACCAGTTTCAAAATGAAACAAGTAAAATATTTTCACCAGATATGCTTAGTCTAAATGCTAAAAGGTTTAAGTCTATAAAACAAACGACATTCTTTTCGATCTGGTGGCAGGATAAAACATTGGTGAGTTAAGGAGATGATGCAGAACTTTTCCTGGAAGCTATTAAAATAAAATTCATGAGTAAAACTACAAGGATCGTCAAGTATAAAATTGATTTTAATTATATTTTATATCACAGGTGGCCACCAAAATTTTGTGTATTACTAAATTAAGTACACCAGCAATACTTAGTATGGCAGCGGTTTTTCAATTATAAACGTGCTGTACATATATGCCTGACGGATATATAGGAGAAATGTGTGCAATTACATATGTATGTTCATGCATTTGTGTGTATGTATGGGTGTATGTATATATGTGTATGCATATTTATATGCAAGCTTTTAGTCTGAGAATATTTTTATGTGTTTGTGTGTGTACGTTTGTGAGTGTACATTTGTGTGTGTGTGTATATATATATATATATGTGCGCGCGTGTGTTTGTTAGCGTATGTTTGTATGTATGCATGTACCTTTCATCTTTTACTTGTTTCAGTCATTCGACTGTGCCCATGATGGAGCACCACCTTGAAGGGTTTAGTCGAACAAATCAACCCAAATATTTTCTTTTAGAGTCTGGTATTTAGTCTCTCGAACTCTCTTTGTCGAACCGCAAGTTTACTATCAACATTTTTCAAGACACACACACACACACTGATATATATATATATATA
>NC_068995.1:15381337-15382343 GCF_001194135.2 Octopus bimaculoides
ATATATACGACGGGATTCTTTCAGTTTTCATCGGTCAAATCAACAAGCAAAGCTTTGGTCGGCTCGGAGTTATACTAGAAAACATTTTCACAAGGTGCCAAGCAGTGGCACTGAACTCAGAACCACGCTGTTGGATACCAAACTCTTTATCACGCATCCCATGTCTGCGTGTATGTATGTGCTTGCATTTTTAAGTATATGCATATATGTCCATATATTTATGCATGCTTGCTTATATACACACATATATACATACATGCATGCATACATATACATCATATATATATATATATATATATATATATATATACATGCATAAATATATGCATATAGATATGTGAGTGTATTTGTGTATATGATGTGCGTATGTGTTTGTGGAGCGTCGGCAGCGGGGGTTATGAGGTCAGTAAAACTAGTCTGTGACGGCTAACTGAAATTCTAGACACCGTACTGTATAACAACAAACGACTGAAAGCCGTTTTGAAGACCAAGATTAATTGAATCAGATATTTTCTAATTTCAAACAGAACAATAAATTTAAATAAAAAAACACATGTATTATCCCAGACAGACAATATTACCGAGATTACACAGTTTCGATTTATGAAAATAAACAAAATCTTCTCTTCAGGTTCTTGCAATTTTCCAAATAAATAAATTTAGAAGTTTTCTGATAATGCAAGAAATCAATTGCCTGAACTCGAGCAAGTATTTGCAATATCGGAAATACTGCGGACTTAGCACATATGCGCATATGTTCATAAATGTTCGGATAAATGGTTAAACTAACGGAAGCTAGAGCAATAAAAACTGATACATATATATATATATATATATATATATCTTGTTTATATTCTCTTATTATTAAGAATTAAAAATATATAAGCACATGTGGAAACACGGAAATTTTCGGACGAATGGTTAAACTAACGGAAGCCAGGGTAATAAAAACTGTTATCTCTCTCTCTCTCTCTCTCTCTCTCTCTCTCTCTCTCTCTCTCTCTCT
>NC_068995.1:15382700-15383276 GCF_001194135.2 Octopus bimaculoides
ATATATATATATATATATATATCAAAAGGATATGTTATGATACTATTCCGTATATACAAATCAGCCATACCAACAATTCTACATACTCCATCATCAGCTGCCCCACGGATATCATTATGGTTTCGACACCTGGGCAGTATCATTTAATCCGGCGGTGTCAACAGCACTAAAATGATTGTTGTTTGGGAACAAACAAAGCAAAGAAGTCACAACTTCCAAACACATTTATCCTCTGTACAACCATATCGGTAAATAAATTCAACCGGTGTTGACAACCGGTGTTGATGTGGTTACGTCGACACAACTTGGCAGTTCAGCAAAAGTGATCGGTAGAATAAGTATCAGGTTTAAAAGAACTATAATTACTGAGGTCGATCCATTTGACTAAAAATTCTTCAAGGCGGTACACCAGCATGGCTGCAGTCTAATGATTGGAACAAGTAAAAGGTTAAATATATATATATATATATATACGTATATATAAGTTTGCTTATATATATAAGTATGTATATATATATATAAGTATGTTTATATATATATATATATGTATATATATATATATATATATATATATAT
>NC_068995.1:15383286-15385277 GCF_001194135.2 Octopus bimaculoides
TGCACTGCTTGTAAGAAATAAACTTGTCTGCAAATAATTTCACATGTGTATTCTGTAGATTAGAGAGAAAGAGAGAGAGAGAGAGAGAGAGAGAGACAGAGAGAGAGAGAGAGAGAGACAGAGAGAGAGAGGGAGAGAGAGAGAGAGGGAGAGAGAGAGATAGAGAGAGAAAGAGAGAGAGAGAGATAGAGAGAGAGAGAGATAGAGAGCTGCAATAGTTGTTGCTTCAGACAGAAGAAAACGAAAACACTGAAGGAAATTCTTAATTATGAATCATTAAATCTATTACAGCAACACTATTAACCTTCTGATTTATTTAGACAACTCCCGGGATGAACAGAGAGATTGTGTCACGATGAATGTTGGTTACTCAGTTAGTTAGTGAATATTTTATAACCATTTCCTGTTGGACGAGACAAATCTTGTTTATATTCTCGTATTATTAAGAATTAAAAATATATATGCACATGTGGAAACACGGAAATATTCACTCAAGTATGGCGTATGCAAAGAATAGTTCAGTGCAAACTAATATATATTTTAGAATGAGTAAAAAAAACAAAAAACAAAAAAACAGGGTTGTCTGCTTCTCATTAATTTTACAATTAACTAGGTTTTAATATACTGGGTTGGTCAAAAAGTTCGTTCGAGTTTTTTATATGTTATATAAAAGTTTTAAACACAGAGCGATTTATTCAATCAGTGATATAATTACCGTTTCGTTATAGATTTTCTGACACCTTGTAAGGAGACCCATTTTATGAGCAGACCCTACTCAAAGATCTGCCTGTCTTTATTGGCGGAAGACTCTTCCAGGTGAATTTTCACATCCTCTTCAGAGCTGAAAGTCTGTCCATTCAATGAATTTTAAAGAGACTGATACAGAAGAAATCTGAAGGTGCAAGGTTGGGCGAATGATTGTAGGTGAGTTCACAGCCATCAGTTTACCGTGAAGAAAGTTCACCGTGAGGAAAGTTTATCGAAAGGAAAGTTCACCGAAAAAGTTTACCGAGAAAATATATCCAGAGTATTTCCTTATTAATAGTTAAAAACTAGTTTATTAGAAACTTCCTCTCCCTCCAAAAAAAAAAAAAGGTAAAAAAACGGTGAATTGATGATGGTGAACTTTTCCTGCGGTGAACTGATGACGATAAACTTACCGGACATGTAGGCAAATATGGAAGGTGCAACAAAACTTCCTAGCCAAGCCCAAGTAACGTCTGCCGCATTTGCAAAGAACGGTCTGGCATTGTAGTGATGGAAGACAATGCCGTTACGACTAGCAAGTGCTGGACGCTTCTGCTGGATCGCTGCGCTCAATTTGTCCAACCTCTGACAGTACACATCCGAATTGATAATCTTCTCTGTGGGAAGAAGCTCGTAAAAACAAAGATTGAAAGCATAACCTTCTTCGGATCACGTCCCCCTTCCCTCATTATCGTTTGTGCCTCATAATGTTGTAGACGATCCGTTTTTCGTCCCCTGCCACCATTCTCTTCAAAAAGATCGTTTTCTTCACATTCTTGCAACGGATCGCAGATGTAGATCCGTTGGGCGAGATTAGCCTCATTCTATTGGTGTGGGATCCAATCATTGAGCCTCCTAACGTAACCCGTCAAAGGGCGGAGAAACATACATACGTACATACGTACATACATATATACGTACGTCATACCTACATACATAAAAGCATACATACATATACACACCCATACATACATATATACATACATTCCTTACATACAGACACACATGTATAGAGTGACGCATGACATTTGATATACTGATTGTAGTATGAAATGCAAGATATCATTTGACCTTGTAATGACAATACATTTGATATTTACAATAATGTAGTCAAAGAAGAAAATATCCAACCGCACCATGGCTGCGACGGCCGGAACCACCACCACCACCACCGCCGCCGCCACCGCCACCGCCGCCGCCGCCGCCGCCAACACCATCAACACCACCACCATCAACACCACCAC
>NC_068995.1:15385384-15386318 GCF_001194135.2 Octopus bimaculoides
ATATCTAGGTGCGCCGCGAAAATAAATATTTATTTAAAAACTCTGAACAATACAAACCAAGATTTTTAAACATAAAGTCTTAATGTAAGAAATATAAACCGCGAAAGTGTCAATCAAACGAAACTAAGAGAGGTTTAAATTATTTATATTTCTAAGCTGAACTATATAAATACAAACTTTTTAAATACATATTTTTCTTTCACTCTATGCACAAATTGCACTAAAATATTTTTATTTGCTCTGTAAAACACGAGTGAGTAAAAAAGAAAATAAACAATATATTTGAGAGTTACTGATGTATAGAAGCAGCTGTGACGTAATTCGTAGAACATTACATAAAGTTGCTAGTGAGTTTACATAGCAACGTAGTTTCGATACTATTTACATTCCCGTAAAAGGTTTGCTGAAGAAATTTGCATTGATAATATCTTTGGGAAAGACATAAACGTCTTCACTTCCAACTTAACCTGGTACAATATATGACGTCAAGCTTAACCATTGTCACGTAAGGTGAAATATCAGGTAATGACTGGTTAACGCCTCCGAACAAGATGTGACTTCTTAGTAGATCTAGCGGAGTGGTTAAGATATTCGTTTCGCAATGTCGCTTATTTTAGGTTCAATAGCACTGCACACCCAGCATGATCACAGACCAAGTAAAAGATAGAAGATAGCGAAGCCCATATTATAATTAACAACAAAACGTAGGAGTGATATAGAGCGGGGCTAAATAGATGCAGGCATTTCAGGTTGGTTATGAATTTCTCTTCCCGACCACATGGTTCCAGATTCAGTCCCACTGCGTGGAACCTTAGGCAAGTGTCTTCTACTTTAGCCACTGGCCGACCAAAGCCCTGTGAGTAGATATTTGGTAGACGGAAACTGAAACTGAAAGTAGCCCGTCGTATATATATATATATATATATATATATAT
>NC_068995.1:15386531-15393764 GCF_001194135.2 Octopus bimaculoides
TATATATATATATATATATATATGTGTGTGTGTGTCTGTGTTTGTGTCTGTGTGTGTGGGTATTTGTGTGTCTGTGTTTGTGTGCGTGTGTTTGTCTCCCACTTCCGCTTGATAACCGGTGCTGGTGTATTGGCATCCCCGTAATCTACCGGTTGAGCAAAAGAGATCGATAGAATAAGAACCAGGTTTAACAAAATGTAAGTACTAGAGTCGATTCATTCGACTAAAAATTCTTTAAAGTGGTGCTCCAGCATAGCCGCAGGCTAATGACTGAAACAAGTAAAAGATAAAAGAAAAGATAACTATGTGCTTTCAGGTTCAATTTTACTGCGTAGAATCTTGAGCAAGTGTCTTCTACCGTAACCTCGAGTCGATCAAATCCTCGTGAGTGAAAATGGGGGCCCGGAACAGTGTGGAAGCCGTAGGAAGGTGCATTGTTGGCCTCGGGCAGTAGACTTGATACTTCACCCAGGACCTCCTGGACCCAGGACCGAGGGGCCTCATGGTCCTTGTGTGTCTTTAACGGAGTATACTCTATTATAAGTATTCGGGACAGGCCTTATGTCTGTGGAATCCGCCCATACTCCCAGCAAGTACCAGCCATCCTTCCTTCTGTGACCAAATCATATAAAAAGAAAGGAAAATGCTTGATAGTATTTAGTTTTTTACTACATATTTCTTTTTAATCCTCAATAAAATGACTATAAAATTTCCCCAGGGACGATAAAAATAAGTCCTAATAATGTCTATTTAATCGATTCTGTCCCGCCCCTATAACAAATATATGACCCATTCTGAAAATGAGATCTCATTATTGTAGTTACAGTACATTGATTAAGAAAATAATCAATAATTATATATACATAACATGCAAACACCGCGAAAAAAGCAATTATGTTTCAAATTAAATAACTGTTGTGTTTTTAACTGCCTCTTATCATTCCATCAATATAAAATATTTGACCTTTATAGGTCGATTGTAGTAATCTTACACTGCATCTGGTTGAAGTAGCGAACGTTTAGATGGTCATAGAAATACTCCGGTGGATTATTTTGCTGACTCTGCTAACTAAAGGCGTTCGGTCGACAGAATCAGTTTGAACGATGGAGGATATGATATTCTGTATTTCACTTACCCTTTTATTTGTTTCAGTTATTTGATTGTGGCCATGCTGGAGCACCGCTTTAGGTCGAGCAAATCGACCCCAAGACTTATTCTTTGTAAGCCTAGTACTTATTCTATCGGTTCCGGGTTCAGTCCCACTGCGTGGCACCTTGGCCAAGTGTCTTCTACTATAGCCTCGGGCTGACCAAAGCCTTGTGAGTGGATTTGATAGACGGAAACTGAAAGAAGCCCGTCGTATATATTATATGGATATATATATGTGTGTTTGTCCCACCCAACATCACTTGACAACCGATGCTGGTGTGTTTACGTCCCGTAACTTAGCGGTTCGGCAAAAGAGAACGATAGAATAAGTACTAGGCTTATAAAGAATAAGTCCTGGGGTCGATTTGCTCGACTAAAGGCGGTGCTCCAGCATGGCCACAGTCAAATGAATGAAACAAGTAAAAGAGTAAAGAGAGAGTATTGAGGCATTCTTACACCATTTGACGGTGTTTTGAGACACTGCACGGGAATGACAGCCAATAGCATTATGGGGAGATACATGTAACACAAGCTCTTCTTTAGGTGTAAGGACATGGAAAGTTCCACCTTCCTGTTCCACTTCATTTTGAGACTCTACAATATCACATGGAGTATCCTTGACAGAGTCCCTCCTTACTCATATAGAGCACATAATTGCTAAATCTGCCTCCGTGAGAAACTGTACGTACTCCATCAACTATAGTATTCATCAATAGACAAAAAAAAAAAATGACCTATCTTATTGTTGGCACCAGAGGTACTCCCTAATTTCAAGGCTTTGACCTCCTATATTCTGGAAAGGTCACCTTATATCGAGCTGACCCATACACAATGACAGGGTTTACTATTCCTGTCGCCGGTAAAGATTATAATCTACTCATGTTGGTCGCTCGAACTCATTTATAACCTGATTACCAACAGGCTTTTCATGTAATAACTGTTCTCACTAAAATGCAATAATACAATGAACCGATATCACTGGTTATATATATATATATCATTCTGCAGAATGCCGACAAACTAACGTCAACAACATGTCCGCCCCATGAAGGAGACCTCATAAAATAACTGATGTCGCTATGATAGCAAAAGCAACCACCTGAATTGAACTGACAAGTGGAAGCCTAAATAGCTAGAAGTCATTTAAAATTCCTTTTAAATTCTATCAAATCTGTCTTCAAACATCTGATGTGAATGAGTCCGACGCTCACGAAAATTTAAGTAATGTGGAACTGAGTGAAGCTGTTATTTAAATCCATTTAACTCCAGCTAAATGCGTTCAGTGCCATTTACCATCGTTTGTTCACTCTTTCGTTTATATCCATCCATCCATCCATCCATCCATCCATCCACACACACACACACGCACACACATATATGCACGTATATACATATATACATATACATACGCACACATGCGCTCACATACATAAGTTAATGGTAATGAATGGAAGAAAACATGCTCAATATATATATATACATATAATAATAATATTAGGGACAAAATCCAAAAATACAGGTAAAAAACATATGTATGTATATGTGTATACATATACATATGTGTGTGTATGTATATACATATATATATCAAGAGAGATAGAGATAAAGAGAGAGAGAGAGAGAGAGAGAGAGAGAGAGAGAGAGAGAGAGAGAGAGAGAGAGAGAGAGAGAGAGAGAGAGAGAGAGAGAGAGAGAGAGAGAGAGAGAGAGAGAGAGAGAGAGAGAGAGAGAGATAGAGAGAGATAGAGAGAGTGAGTGAGTGAGAGAGAAAGTGTGTAATCTAATTCAGTCAGTCGGAACCAGAAACTACTGAGTTTCATGAAATGTGGACACATTTGAAATAGGTTTGTATTATCGGTCGAAATCATAATGGTCGACCGCTGATTCAAACAGGTCACGTTTGATGGAACTCACATTTTTCTAACTTAATAAAAAAAACAACAACTAAAAACAAGAATATTAGAATATTGGATTCAAATTCTGACACAAGGCCAGCAATAATTAGGGGAAGAAATAAGTCGATTACACCGAACCCAGTGTTCAACTGGTACTTCTTTTGTCGACCCCGGCGACATTTGAATTCAGAACGTAAAGTCGGAAGAAATGCTGCTAATCATCTATTCGGTGCAGTAACGATTTGGGCAGCTCACCGCCTTTGAATCTTAAAATATTGGTTTTAAATTTTGGCACAAGACCAGCAATGTTGGGAGAGGAAATGAGTCGATTACGTCGACCCCAGTGTTCAACTGGTACTTATTTTGTCGAACTCGAAAGGATGAAACGTAAAGTCGACCTCGGCGGTATTTGAACCCAGGACGTAAAGACGGACGAAATGCTTAACAGCATTTCGTCCGGCGTGCGAACGATTTTGCTGGTTCGCTGCCTTTGAATATTAAAATATTAAAAGAAATTATGTATTCAAGTACTCAAGGCAAATGCATACACACATGCACACACAAACACACACACATACATACATACACACACACACGCACACGCAAACATACACACACATAAACATACACACACATATACACATACAGATACACACATACACATATGTACAGTTATAAGACGGTTTCGTTATTTATTCAAATGTTTCATTTTGTTTTTGTTTACTATTTCAACATCTCTAAATCTCACTTCTAAACCTGTCAGACAAATCCCGTTTTCTTTTTTTCCACATATTTCAATGGTGTTTTATGTTACGAATAAATCCGTCTTTCTTATTTATTTTAGACAACCAAGTAAAACAAACCTAATATATAAAATTCCATATATGTAATCTATACAGACACAACAAATGAATGTATGCCGTATTTATATTGTCTACATATGTTTATAAAGCACTAAGAATTTGAAAGAACTAGCAATGATCGGTGCAGGCAAAAAAAAAAGAAGAAAAAAAGCATTTGAAAAGCTGGAACAGTAGAATATATTCCATAGTATGAAGAAGAAGAATTTATTTTGCGTTGGATAGAGATATTCATTCGTGATATATGTTCACGTAATTTATGTTCACAAGTCTGGTGGACCGGCTTTACGTTCTGAGTTCAAATTCTGTCAAAGTTGACTTTGTCCTTTATCCTTTGGAAGGAACATCGATGAAATAAGTACCAGTTGAGCACAGGGCTCGATGTAATTGATTGGCTCCACACACACAACATTTCAGGCCTTGTGCCTATAGTTGAAAGGATATCTGTTCGCATACCTCGGTTACGTCAGAGTAGATGTATCCTGTTACACATGAACTATGACATGATAGTAAGTTGACTGGCTATAACTGAAAACCAATGATGTTTTTATATTACCTTGTCAATGTAGAAATACATACACACACACATTGGTTTCAAATTCTAGCACAAGGCCAGCAATTTCGGGGAGGGCTAGGTCGATCACATCAACTCCGGTGCCCAACTTGTACATATTTTATCAACTCCGAAAAAGATGAAAGGCAAAGTCGATCCCGGGGGAATTTGAACTCAGAACGTAAAAAACAGACGAAATAACGCCCAGCATTTTGTCCGACATACTAACGATTCTGCCAGCTCGCAGATATATTGATAAGTATATGATAAGTATATGCAAGGTAGTGAGCTGGCAGAATCGTTAGCGTATCGGCCAAAAAGTTTAGAGTCATTTCGTTGGATTTACGTTCTGAGTTCACATTCCGCCGAAGTTGACTTTACGTTTCATCCTTTCGGGGGTCAATAAAATGAGTACTAGCTGAGCTCTGGGGTTGACGTAATCAATCAGCCCCTCACGCCAAAATTTCGTGCCTTGAACCTTTAGTTGAAAGAATATTAATACAAATACGCACACAAGTTCACGAACAACATCCTAGTTTATACTTCGTGACTGAACATCATGGGGAAAAGACGCTAGCATGGCTGTTTGGTAGGAAGTATGGTTTCCAGCCTTATGGTTCCGGATTCAGTCCCACTACATGACACCTTGCGCAAGTGCCTTCTACTATAGCCTCTGGTCGACCAAAGCCTTGTGAGTGGATTTGGTAGACGCAAACTGAAAGAAGCTCAGCATATATATATTTATGTGTGTACGTGTGTGTGTGTGTATCTTTGTGTCTATGTTTGTTTTCCACTACCTCTTGACGACTGGTGCTGGTTTGTTTACATCTCCGTAACTTAGCGGTTCGGCAAAAGAGGCCGATCGTATCCTTTAACTTTTCTTTCAGTTAGTAGAAGCGGCCATGCTGAGGCACAGTCATGAGGAGTATATTAGTCGAACTAACTGACTCTAGACCAGGCTGGTACTTACCGGTATAAGTACCAGACCAGGCTGGTACTTATACCGGTAAGTACCAGCCTGGTCTAGGGTTAGTTAGTTCAACTAATATACTCCTCATGACTGTGCCCCAGCATGGCCGCTTCTAATAACTGAAAGAAAAGTTAAAAGATAAAAAATTAAAAGATATATCATCGAACGAAGTAACTTTACGTTGGTGATCAACCTGCAGGTAATAGCAGATCAATATTGGAAAATTTACGTAACACAGCTTCGAACTGGAGCTCACTAGTTTTGCCTTGGATGTAAAAACGGAACGAAATTGCGCACATGCTAAATTATTTCCGTCTAGTTCTATAACATTGCTCGATTTTATTTCAGCTTTTCCTTTTTCTTCTTTCTCATCAATCTTACTGATTATTTTTTTAGAGGTGTAGATACAGCTGTGTGAGTATGTATACTCGTAAATTTATCTGTATACCTGCATCTTTAATGTGTGCGTACGAGTGTATTTATAATGCGTTGTTTTCTCTCATGCAACACGTATATAATGTTGGTAAAAGGTCGGGGCAGTTTCAGTGCTACATACGTGACGTTTATACGGATAGACTAACCATAAAGACGAGCAAGTATAGCACAGCGAGAAAATAACATATTAAAATAAAAATAATTGTTGACTGGAAGCCTTCCTAGTTTTAAGTCTTAATGCTTAATCTATTAGCGCTTCGTAGTTCATAACTTCACTTCAGGCAGGCTGATTTGTGATCTCATCTAGAATGAATGACAGGACGACAGTAGACTATATCTGAAAGCCAGTGGTGTTTATAAATTATCTTGTCAATGCAGTGACACACACACACACACACACACACACACACACACACACACACACACAAACACACACACGTATATGTATATATGTAGATATAAATATATCTACTACATATGTAGGAAATTCTGTTTGTGGGTGTGTTTGTGGAGTTGTTAGCTAACTCCTCCTACATCGTTTTATCGATTTTGATGAAACCTAACACGTGAGTAAAACTCATCACTGGAAACATCATGGCATACTCAGATTGTTGAAAACAAAATCGATAATAGGGCCCCTGGAAGGGATCCTTATATATATATATATCTAATATATTTTATTTTAAAACCCAAAGAAAATAACTCATTCGCCCCTGGAAGGGATCCTTATGTATAGTCAAGGGAAATAACCCATTCATTTTCCTAAATTATTTGGTATAAATCAAATTGAGTATGCTTACTTTTTAGTATTTGAACTGTTAGAGTTATTTTCGCAATTTATCCAGTAAACCCTTAAACAAGTAAATAGTATTTTCCTAAACAATAGATCCACTTATTTTGGTTAGTGACTTATTCACGAATATACCAAGACTAGCGCCCCTGAGGGTAATATTCTCTGGGAACGCACAAAAGTCATTTTCAGAGTTATTTACTTTGAATTGTTATTATCTCATATCTTATTACCCTTTTATCACGTAACATGCTTTACGATTGTATGTTCTATATATTCTGGGAACGCATTAAAGCCCTTTTCGGGGCAACTTTTTTGAATTCTTACTATCGGGTAACTTATTTCATGTTATTACATAACTGACTTCACAATTTGGGTATTCATAACTTATTGGGAATTCTTAAAAACAAGATCCTCTGTAAGACAGTTCGGTATTCTCTGTAAATGCACAAAAACTGTTTTAAGGGCTACATATTTTGTATTGCTGCTATTGGATTAGCGAAGCAATTATGAGAACGGAATCAAGGTATAAACCCCGCTTTTCCAGGAATTGCCGTGTACGTCAGCTAGTATATATATA
>NC_068995.1:15393886-15395657 GCF_001194135.2 Octopus bimaculoides
GACACACGACTGTGTCCTGTTTGCCAAGGGAAATCCGGATCCGTTCGTGCTACAGATCATAGTGAGAGGGATAACTTCCCTTGGCAAACAGGACACAGTCGTGTGTCGATAAGCCAGCTGGAGGAGATGTCCTCCTGGGGCTAAAAGCAACAGTAACATCCACCCCTAGGGGTCAGCCACACTTAAGTGGCAATATACTACACTTTATCGTGCAGTTACTGTTAATACTTCATTTAGAGAATTAACATTGTTTATATATATATATATATATATATATACATACATGCATATGTCTATGTGCTTGTATTTTCTATCTACCATCTCAAAACAGCCTCTGTCCGTTTGTTCACGTTCGACGTAACTCAGCGAATTCATTTTAAAAAGCTTCAGCTATAAACGTCGTTTGATTTTTTAAAGAATTTTATTGTGTTGCATACTATTGGAGGCAGTAGCTGAAAAAGGCAAAATGCTCGATGAAAAAAAGTATGATGGAATAAATCAAGCCTTAGCGTGGGTGGTATACTGTCTGAATACCTGCTGAAAGAGGCGCCCATCGTTGCCACATCTGTGTGTAGGTTCCTAGCAGGACTCTAAACTCACATCCATGCTACTCATTTTTAAGAAAACAGTCAAGCGATGGCATTGCTGGGAATCGAGTCGCAGACGCACTGCGCGCGCGTGAATAAGTGTGTGTATTTGTATACATACATACATACATACATACATACATACATACATACATACATATATGTATACAAATATATATATTTATATATCCATACACACACATATAATTTATCTATCTATCTATCTATCTATCTATCTATCTATCTATCTATCTATCTGTCTGTCTGTCTGTCTGTCTGTCTGTCTGTCTGTCTGTCCGACAACCTATTTATTTGTCTATCTATAGTTATATTTTGCGAGAGTTATACTAATGATAAAAGTTACTGTTACATTCAGCTGAACAAAACTGAAGAGCGTGCGTATATTCGAAAGCCTATCATAGACAGACTCTCCCAAAATATGACAATAACGAACTCAACATATTTTCCGATCCAAATCCTTGCAAAACAATTTGAAAATCGATATTTATATGTATGTTAAGCCAAGGTTATTATTTATACGCAAGTTTCAGATTATTAATGGAGCATTTACTGATGATGGAATTCAATAATGAGGCTAGCGGTAATTCATTGTAAAAAAAACTGGTTGCATATGCTGTCAGGCCAAACTTAATGACACAATTAATGCGGGTTTTACTATCTATCTATCTATCTATCTATCTATCTATCTATCTATCTATCTATCTATCTATCTATCTATCTATCTATCTAGTGGAGGCGCAAAGGCCCAGTAGTTAGGGCAGCGGACTCGCGATCATAGGATCGCGGTTTCCATTCTCAGACCGGGCGTTGTGCGTGCTTATTGAGCGAAAACACCTAAAGCTCCACGAGGCTCCAGCAGGGGGTGGTGGCGACCCCTGTTATACTCTTTCGCCACAACTTTCTCTCATTCTTTCTTCTTGTTTCTGTTGTACCTGTATTTCAAAGTGTCAGCCTTGTCACACTGTGTCATGCTGAATATCCCCGAGAACTACGTTAAGGGTACACGTGTCTGTGGAGTGCTCAGCCACTTGCACGTTAAACTCACGAGCAGGCTGTTCCGTTGATCAGATCAACTGGAACCCTCGACGTCGTAAGCGACGGAGTGCCAACAATCTATCTATCTATCTATCTATCTATCTATCTATCTATCTATCTATCTATCT
>NC_068995.1:15395785-15397337 GCF_001194135.2 Octopus bimaculoides
ACACACACACACACACACACACACACACACACACACACACACACACACACACACACACACACAAGCTTTTTATTCTATATCTGAAATAATACATGCCCTAGGTCCATATTTCTAGACTTATCTCGGCATGGAGCAATCCGGGTGGATTTTTGTCGCTGTTTTATGATATGTTAGCCCTATCGTGCAGGTGTATAATTAAAGGCTTTGCAGCCGTGGCCGTCCGGTTCCGTTCCCGTCTCCATTTTTCATTTACACGTTTCTAGAACCACATTATGCAATATGTCCGCTCTTTTAAGATGATGGAGTGACATAACAGCGAATTTTGACCGGTGCCTGTACAAGTTTGGCCGATGGACCCCATCAAAACCTCTGAGTTTAATAAGGACTGTGATTAACGATTTGCTCTTTATAGATCTCAAATATTTTTGATGATTGACATTAAGCTTGTTCCAGGAATCTACAAATAAATATCTTGGCTATAGTGTCCGCTGTTTGTTTCTTGCTATGGTCTGCAATATATTTTACTCTGTATTTTCTATTAATATAAGCTTTCACGACCAATATATTTCTTTCAGTAGATAAGTTGTTTTATATAAAAAAAAAGGCTTTTCTTTCTATATTATCAACTACATTTTTGCCGCTGGATGGAAGTACTATAGATGTGTTATGAATTAATGTTTTTCCATCTAGATTTGCTTTGTACTGTGTAATATATAATATATTGATTCTAGTTTATGATTTCATCTAATGCATGTTGTTTTTCTATTTGATGCATTGTTTTGATAGCGCGTTCATCTCTTCTATAGCCAGGGTGCATTTGATGCTTGTAATATATTTTATGTATGGCATTTCTTTTTTATCACACGGTATTCTGTTTATGAATTCATAGTTTTTGTTTATTATTGTACTGTTTAGTCTACTAAATTATTTGTATACCCCTTATTGACTATCAATTTGATTTATTGTGTTAATTTGTTTTTGTGATATTATTTTCCATTTTTTTTTTATGAAAGTGGATCTGAAGCTGTTACAGGGAGGGATTTTATAAGTGATGTGTTATATCTATATGGACATTTACAATCTCCATTCATGTATCGGTATTCATCAGTATTTTTATCGTATACTAGTATAATATATTCTGTCCCTTATCCCTACATTAGCATCTAAAAAATGGAGATGCTGAGCCGTTTGAAATTTTATCTAAGCTATCTTTATATATTGAAGTGGAAAATACATTTATTTTCGTAAATGTAAATGGATTTACGGACATTATTGCTCAAAAAAGGGAAAAATGATAAATAATAAATTGACAAGCTGAAGCGTAGTCTTATTTTCAATAACATATGTTTAAAGTATATGTTATTAAGCATACGCATATGTATGTATGTGTGAGTATGTATATATATATATATATATGTATGTGTGTGTGTGATCATAAATTTTCTGTCGATATATTTTCTTATATGAAAGACCTCGATAGTTGCGTAAAAGCATATAATAATATAATCTAATATACAAGCAAAATATGATGCAATATATATATATATATATA
>NC_068995.1:15400057-15400496 GCF_001194135.2 Octopus bimaculoides
ATATATATATATATATATATATATATATATATATATATATATATATATATATATATATATACATATATATATACATATATATATACATACATATGCGTATATACATACATATATATATGCATATATATGTGTACATATATATACATACACATGTATATACATGTATGCATAAATGCATATGTATATATATATACTGATATCGAAAAGGTGAAAACAAGCAATGTTAATTCTCTAAATGAAGTATTAACAGTAGTACATATATATGGATATATAAGTCTATATAAACATACATATATGTATATTCATATACACATACATACATACATACATCCATCCATCCATACGTCCATACATACATACGTACATATATGTGCATATGCATATATATATCTGTTAAACACACGTGTGTGCTACTATGTATGTTTGCATATATATATAT
>NC_068995.1:15400548-15401708 GCF_001194135.2 Octopus bimaculoides
ACACACACACACACACACACACACACACACACACACACACACATTTAAGTATATACAACAGTGGCGTTTCCTGCATGAATGCAATTCATGCAATATAGGTCTAAGTCATAAACGTCAATGAAAGACCGAATGAAATATAGCATTGTGCTTGGTTTATTCAAGTCCAACTTTATAAAACTTTATGTTGCCCTATTTTCGTTGATATTTTTTGTGAAGATAGAAATGACACGTTTATAAGTACAGTGACTTCTGCGTTATGTCAGAATAACATGACAGCTTTCAGAGCCAGATGGTTTAAAAGATAGTTAAATAGGTAGGCAAATTGATAGATGGTAAGATAGATAGATAAATTTGTTGTTAAAAAAGATAGATAGTTAGATAGGTAAGGAAACAGATAAAATAGCTCTGTAGTTAGGCAAACAAGTGGATAGGTAGATACTTGAAGAGATAGCTATGTAGGTACATAGGGAAAAAGATAGATTCAAAAGTAGTTAAAATAAATATCTCGGGAAATAGATAGATAAATTGATAGATAGGTAAATAGGTACACAGATACATAGGTAGGTTCGTGGATATATATATAGATACATGGTTTAGTGGATAGGTGGAAGGATTGATATACAGGTAACTAAATGGATAAATGTGCAGGTGGATAGATGAATAGATAAATAGTTCTGTAAACAAGTAGACAGATAGAGAGGTAGGATCTTGTATAGATGCATAGAGAGATAGGTAAGTGGGCAGATGGAGAGATTGTTTCAAAGGTTGTTAAATAGATAGATATGTAAATAGATTAAAATGCCTGTAAATAGATCGATAGCTTAATTTATAGATAACTTGCTACATAGGCAGAAAAATAGTCCCTTAGGGTGTTAAACAGATGGCTAGGAGGTAGGCAGGTAGGTAGGTAGGTAGGCTGATTTGTATGAATATAAATATTTATATACAGATGATAATTAGAGATTAGGTAGATGGGTAGATTGGTATATAGATAATTAGATAGACAGATGTATAGATAGGTAGATAAGCAACTATACTGGTAGAAAGATAGATAAGTGGAAAAAGTCTTTAAATAAACGAGGAGATATGCATCAAATTATATTGATCCTCAATTCAAACATTTAAATTACATATACTTTGCGGAAATCATACACTATATG
>NC_068995.1:15402979-15403939 GCF_001194135.2 Octopus bimaculoides
GTACTCTTTCACCACAACTTTCTCTCACTCTTACTTCCTGTTTCTGTTGTACCTGTAATTCAAAGGGTCAGCCACTTGCACGTTAATTTCACGGATCATCTGGAACCCTCGACGTCGTAAGCGACAGAGTGCCAACAATATATATGTATATATATATGTATAACAAATAAAAGACAGAAAATGGAATATACGAGAATATATTGTTAATCACAACAATTGTTTCGACACATCTAGCGTCGATTCCTCTTGAGGGACACTCAACAACTGGTTCAGGAGTATCCGGTGGTGCCGACGTATCTCGTCGGGTGATAAATAAATTTAAAAAAACTCTTTAAAATGATAGAGTAAAACAGCCAGTGTGGACAAGTCCTCTCGTCTGTTGGTCACATGGACAATACATACACATGCACACGCGCATATATATTCACACACACACACACACGTATTTTAGGGTAAACATGTATTTAGGTTTAAAACTACATTAAGGGTGTATAATTATAATTATAGATTCATGCACAAACTACTTTTAAATGCATTTGTTATTTGGAGGAGTATTGAGACAAATCAGTTGACGACATCTACCGATTCACTGAATATTTGATACTTGATTCATTATTATTATTATTATTATTATTATTATTATCATTATTATTATTTTATGTTTGTCTTTTGCTTTGCATTTCTACAAGTTGGATCCAAGTCTCACCCAGAGACCTCAAAAGACAACAAGTTAGAAGTTCATGTAGGTGTTATGCCTAGGGTACCATATATTTGGATTTGGATTTGGATTATTATTCTCATTATTATCATTATTATTATTATTATCATTATTATTATTATTATTATTATTATTATTATTATTCAGTAGTTTTATTTTTATAACGTGCTTTCACTTCACTACCGAGCGCAGCTCTGTGCGCCTTGGGTATGTGCTGTGGTTTGCTGTGGTGCTCTTATGTT
>NC_068995.1:15404828-15407185 GCF_001194135.2 Octopus bimaculoides
TACCCATAACAATTACAATTAAAGCGAGGAAATAATCGGAATCGTTACCGCGCCGGTCAAAATGCATAGCGACATTTCTTACGGCTCTTTACGGTCTGTGTTCGAATTCCGCCGAGGTCGACTTTACCTTTCATCCTTTCGGGGTCGATAAATTAAGTACCAGTTGAGTACTGGCGTCGATGTTATCGACTACCCTTTCTCTTAAAATTTTCAAGTCTTGTGCTTAATGTAGAATATTATTATCATAACAGCGAGATAATGAAATCACTGAGATGGCTTTACTTTCCTTAGTTCCTTGTTCGATCCAAAGCAGTTGTAAATCACTGAGTTGATGTTATCGATTATTTCTCCCGCCCAAAAATGCGTACTCTTGTGCTTATGTAGGAAAGAATACATTTATTTTCGACACTAAAAGTTTCAAGATTCACATTACACCTCGTTTCTCCTTAGGTAAGCGTCCTATGACATTAATACCTGCAACCCGAAACCCTCGTCTTGGGCACAATCAAAATGACATGATTTTTAAAAAAAAGTACTATCAAGTTGCAAAAGATTCGGTCTTCACTTTGAAGGGCTTTCATTTATTCCTCATTTTCTCCTTAATTGCATTTAGGTTTAATCTAACCCAAACAAATCTACATAGAGTTAAAACTGCATTTGGAGTATAAAAGATATATGCTGGATTGAGGGTCAAAAACTGGTATTTGGACTAAAGAGTGTATATAGGGCAATGGGCTTAGAGAAGAACCACATATAAACTAAGGCAGCGTTAAGGATTTAAAGAATATCTATATGTATGATAAAAAAAATCTGCACGAAAACTACGTTTATGGTAAAGTGCATTTATGCTTGAAAACTATTTGGGATAAAAAATGCAGTTTAGTTAAACAAGTACGTTTAGAGTAAACAAATATACTTAGGTAGACAACATGCATTTAGGGCAAACAACTTTGAGATTAGGGTTTGCATTTATTCAAAAACTACTTTTAGGTCAGGCGATTGATTTCATGGTGAAAACTGCACTCTAGTGTTAACATGTATTGAGGGTAAACTATTGCATTTCGACCAAAATCTGCAGTTTGAGTGAGTAACATGGATATCGGCTAAAAACTACGTTTAGGGTAAACATGTATTTAGGTTTAAGACTACATTGAGGGTAAAGCAATTAAATTTAGGGTAAACAATTGCATTTAAGGGAAGAATATTGCACGTAAGATAAAACAAAACAAAACAAAAAACACTGCCTTTAAAGTAAAACTTTAGAATAATAAAAAAATTAATTCCTACTTAAATTGTGTTTACGGTAAAATCTGATTTTTGGGTAAAACTACATTCGAGATAAACAATTGTATTTTGGGTGAGATAGATGCATTTAGGGTTGGTAACTGCAATTTAAGACAAAAGGAAGGGCTTTTAGGGTAAGTAACATGCGTTTAGGTTAAACAATTGCATTTAGGGTTAACTAAAGTATGTAGGATAATCAACGTTTAGGGTAAAATTAAAAAGCAAACAAACAAAATCCACATTTAAGGTTTAAAAATATCTTTGAAGTAAAAACAAAAAAAAAACTAAAGGTTTTAGGTTACAGATTAAAGGTAAAAAAAAGCTGTACTCAGGATAAAACCACCCCTAAATTTTGCTGCTGGAAGCTGCTAAAATTAATTCGTTAGATTTGGCAAATATTAAGCTATCAACGCTATTTGTTATATGGTGAGAATAAAAACAAAAAAAACAAAAACAAAGCAACGCATTATGATATCGCTTTTAACACAGGATCCAATATTAACCGGGGCATGGAGTTGTTGATGGGGCTATTGTTGTTGTTGATGGTATTGTTGTTGTCATTGATGTTTAACTCCGGGTCAAAGATGAATCGACATGCGGCCTATAATCATGAATTTTGTTTTGCTCTGTTTTTTGTATCATAGACTTTGCGTACTCCGGACTAAGACAGTACCTGTAGATTTATGGGACGTTTGGTTTCTATTTTTAGCACCTCGAGCAATGAACGAAATTAGCTAGAGTCACGCTCGTTGTTGGTTCAGATTTGGGACGTGTATATATATTACTAATAGCTCAATGTAAGCTATCGGTCGCTTTAACATACATTAAAGAGATTATTACAATAAAGAGTAATGAGGACAAAGAAGGTGAGAGAAAGAGAGAGAGAGAGAGAGAGAGAGAGGGGGGGGGAAGAGAGAAAGAAAAAGAGAAAGAGAAACCGAGAGAGGGAAAAAGAAAGAAAGAAAGACAGAAAGAAGAGAGAGAATGAAAAGAATGCAGTCGAGCTTTTATACAAATTGTATAAAAGTTCAGTGTGCAACACATACATACGTTCATATATTTCTGTACACACA
>NC_068995.1:15407592-15409313 GCF_001194135.2 Octopus bimaculoides
ATATATATATATATATATATATATATACTTACATGCATGCATGCCGATAGATATACAGACAGATAGTTATATAAAGAGTTCTAGACAATTATATATTTATATATATATGAATGAAAAACTTACCTGCAGATTAATAATTGTTATGGACTTTTACGCGATTGACGAGGGTACACTAAGCAGAAGTATTTTATGTACACATGTGAATATATGAATATATATTTATATGTATAGATACAAATATATATTTATATATGTATATATAGGTATATACGTACGTGTGTGTGAATATGTATTAAGTATGAATAGATATATATATATGGGTGTATGTATATTTTATAGGTTGTCCTATTTTACTTTTGCTTGGTACTGTTGTTGCTGTTTAAAGCGGTTAAGAGACGATCACTAGTTCTGCTGAAACACCGATTGCTGTCGATCGAACAAATGAAGGCAACTATGAAACATTTATGTTACACACTCACACACGTACACACACGTACATACATGCATAAATACACACTTTCGCTCCTCTGTTTTTCACTGAAATCTCTCTCTCTCCCTCTGTTTCTTCGATCTGTGTCTCTGTTTTTCTGTGTCTCTCTGTCACTTTCTCTTTATTTTGCTCACATAACATACATATATAGATATAGACAGGCACATACGCATATACATGTACGATTAGCTGGCTAAAGCAGTATTGTGGTGGCCGTTGTCTTGCTTCTCAAGCGAACGAACGTTCGCCGCTAGATGGACGAGACGGATTTAAATGAAGGACGGCGAAAGCCGACGGGGCGGTAATGCGGGAGAGAAGGAGAGACAGTAAGGGAGGGCGTTGTACAGTCAACGTTTATATACAAATATCATTGGGGGATTAAAACTAATAGTAACAACAATAACTATAATAAATAATAATAAACGAGGATACAAATAACAACCTCGTCAACCGTGAGGCCTACAAACGTTGACACATAACCATAGCAGCAGATGGTACGGGAAAACAACAGATAGATAGATAGACAGATAGAAAGAGAGGGAGAGAGAGAGAGAGAGAGAGAAAGGAGAGAGGGAGTGAGCTAGGAAGAGAGGAAATGATAGATCAATAAAACATCTATTGAATTGTTTTTGACATAATTACAGTTGCAACTGCTGTAGGGAACTACCAATACACGCACGCACGCACACACACACACACACACACACACATACGCATGCACACACGTACGTACGCACGTACGCACACACACACATGCACGCACACACACACACACACACACACACACACACACATACGCATGCACACACGTACGTACGCACGTACGCACACACACACATGCACGCACACACACACACACACACACACACACACACACACGTCTCTATATCTGCCTTCTGCTTTTGTATGTATATACATACATGCATACATATATACGCATAAGTGTGCGTATGTATAACTTACGTATGCACGTGTGTTTACCTCTGTGTGTGTGTCTGTGTGTGTATGCCATCGTGTGTGTATGCCATCGTGTGTGTATGCCATCGTGTGTGTATGCCATCGTGTGTGTATGTATACACACACACACACACACGCACACACACATATCCATGTTTATTACGGCATGGCTGTGTTGTTATGAATCTCGCCTGGAAAACACGTGGTTCCTGGTTCAGTCCCACTGCGAGGCACCTTGGGCAAGTGTCTTCTATATAGCACCGAGCTGACCATT
>NC_068995.1:15409492-15410915 GCF_001194135.2 Octopus bimaculoides
TATATATAGCACGCGTAGCCAAAGGGTAAAAGTTTGTTTCCCAACCACATTGTTCTGGTTTCAGTCCCACTGGACAACTGTTGTCCACTTTGGCCCCGAGCCAACCAAATTCTTGTGAGTGGATTTGATCGACGGAAACTGAAAGAAACCTCTCATACACACACGCACACACACACACACACACACACACACATATATATATACATGCATGTATGCATTTGTGCGTTTGTGCATGTATGTGCAGTTTGTTGTAAATGTGAAAAATCGTTACATGTACATGTAAAAATCACTGGATCTTTGTCGATTATGTGGATGATAAGATGACATTTCTAATTTTTCAATCAACGGAAACTACCTTTTTTATTGAAAGATAGAAAAAGTATAGCTTTAACGTAGTTCTGACGCTGTCTCAGCACGACTCAAACGAGTGACAAAGCTAGGCCTATTTCTGTCTCCACTATTTGACTTTCAAAGTTAATTTTTGTTTTTAAATTTTGGTACAAGGCCAGCAAGTGCGGGGGAGAAGGTAAGTCGATTACATCTACCCCCAGTGCTCGACTGGTACTTAATTTATCAACCCCGAAAGGAGGAAAGGCAATCTCAGCTACAGCTGGATTCGAACGTATTGTCGGATGAAATAACTTTTCTACTATATCTAGGTACAAGGCTTGAAATATTTTGGGAAGGAGGCTTGTCGATTACATCGACCCCAGTGTTTCACTGATACTTAATTTATCGACCCCGAAAGGATAAAATACAAAGCCAGCCTCAGCGGAATTTGAACTCAGAACGTATAGTCTAATGAAATATCGCTAAGTATTTTGCTCGGCGTGCTAACGATTCTGCCTCCTTTCCTCGTTTGCAAGTCTAATATGGAATCAGGGATGTGATAAGGAGCACTCGATCAAGATGTCACTGAGCAAGATTGAACACAGGACTTCATAATTTCGGGCAGAATTTCTTAACTTCTCGGCCGTGCCTGCGTTCAGTGCATACGATGTTGCAATCATTTGCATGTTGATATGTTTAAAAAGTTCGCTTCGCGACCACGTGTTTCTGGGTTCAATCTCACAAACTGGTGACAAATTGCTGACTTTTGTAATAAGCCCTCTAGACTCCATCTACGCCTTGTTTACTAACTTTGGTTAGCGGAAATGCAGAGTAAGTAACCCAACGCGTGTACACACACGCGCGCGCGCGAATGTGTGCGTGTGTGTGCGTGTGCGCATGTGTGTGCGTGTGAGTGTGTGCAGGCGCGTGTGTCTCTAGGTTTTTCAGTTGGTATTTGTCTCTCACCGTTTGAAAACCGGTGTTGATTTGTTTACGTTCTCGTAACCAAGCGGTTCAGCTAAAAGATTTCGAAGCGGTGCTCCGGCGTGGCTGTAGTCCTATGATTGAAACAAATAAAAGATAACACACACAC
>NC_068995.1:15412382-15413028 GCF_001194135.2 Octopus bimaculoides
TATATATATATATATATATATATATATTCTTTTATTCTTTTACCTGTTTCAGTCACTCGATTGTGGCAATGCTGGAGCACCGCATTGAATGGTAAGCCTAGTACATATTGTATTAGTTTCTTTTGCGAACCGTTAGATTATGGGGATGTAAACATACCAGCATCGGTTGTCAATATATATATATATATATGTACAGAGCTGGCAGCTTCGTGTGTTTCGTTTGATAAGTGCTAACACACATAACTCTCGAACCTTCAGTCACACTGTTGCTTCTGCTAATATTAATAAAAATATATTTACACACATATACATGCGAACACACACAATCACACACAATCACATATATTCAAATTATCATCAACGCATACACATACACAGACGATGAGTGACACAATCTATGAGCGTATGTGTGTATGTGTGTTCGTTGGAATACGTATACATACACGTATGAGAGCTCTGATGCATAGAAATCAATCTTAACACATACACACGCACGAACACACAGACGCACTTGCGCACACACCAACGCGCATACGCGCGCCAACGCACACAAGCACGCATGGTCATTAACCAACACATATACACACAAACATACATAGTCATTGACACACACACACACACACACACACACACACACACACACACA
>NC_068995.1:15413398-15417330 GCF_001194135.2 Octopus bimaculoides
ATATATATATATATATATATATATATATATATATATATATATATATATATGTACGTACACACGCATTTGAGCTCTTATAGGTATATATAAAAATCAATATCGACACATGTGTTTCTAGATATAACAGCAACAATAACAAGAAGAACACCCCCACCAACATTGCTACATCCCCGCTACCACCATCACCACCCCCACTGCCACCATTGCCATCACTAACAACAACAACAACAACACTGAATAAGAACGTGCACCTGATCGCTCGCATTGCTAAAAATAACAACTAAATACCGTTCAAACCTACAACCACTTGTCTTAAAAAAGTATTGTAATAGATTACAAAAAGACAGGATGGACACAGTTGGAATGCTTTTTGATAATGGATTAGCTCACTGATACTTGCCTATAGAGTTAATCAACAAAAAAGGGGTACTCAAAAACGGCTGCTCGATATGCTAGAAATAACAGCAAAATCACCATCAGATCACACGCTGGAGTGTTAAAACAAAACGAAACGGAACGTGGATAATTTTCGTGATAGATCTGCCGTCAGTCCCGACAACGCGCATTCAGTTACTCGACCCACTCAGTTTTTACTCACGAAATTTACGGGCAAGTGGCTGAGTATTCCGTGACACATCATGGTGTCGCATCCGCACCCACCCTATTCGCCAGGTTCAGCACCCGTGGGGCGGACTACCCCTACTTCCGTCTCTTTCCCATGGTGAAAATGCAGCTCAAAAGTCGTCGTTTTAACAGCGTTGTCGAGATCAAGAGCGAATCGCGGAAGGTCGTCGACTCGCTTACAGAAAACGACTTCCAGGCCGGATTCCAAAAATGACAGGAACGTTGGGACCGGTGTATTGCTGCGCAAGATTGCTATCTTGAAGGAGATGAAGTTAAAACTTAGGTAAATAAGTTATCCTTCAAAGAATAGAAAGTTTTGAATGGTACAACAATGCACTATAATACAAAAAATGGACTGTATACCTGTTGTAATTTAGTTATCTATAGTCCGATGATATTTCGGAATACAATTCCTTCTTCAGATCTTCTTAGCAGAGACTCCAGCAAAGAAGATCTGAAGAAGGAATTGTAATTCCAAAATATCATCAGACTATAGATAACCAAATTACAACAGGCACATAGTCCGTTTCTTGTTCTATAGTGCATTGTTGTACCATTCTATACTTTTTATTCTTTACAAACAATACACAATGCTTCAAGCGAACTACAATACTCTCCTAAGTTATCTTTTATCAAACATAACTAGTCCGGGAACCTTTTGACCCCACATCCTACATTAGATCACATTACAAGCGTAGCTGGCGGTGGGGCTGTCCACACCGGGTGGTACTTTTAAAGGGGCGTCCTTTTTGGGTCTGTTGTAGGCAATATATGTATTTTGTGGGGGTCTGGTGACTGCAAACGGAAGGGCCGCCCCGGGGCGGCACACAGTCTTGCTGCGCTAGTGGGTCTCATATGTGGTTGGGAGGAACAAGTAAAGTTTGTCCTGCCTAGAATTTGAACGCTGAACATAAAAAGTTGAAGCCAATCCTGTACGACGTTTATCCGAACACTTTAAAGCAGAGTCATACTTTATTTATTTATTTATTTATTTATTTATTTTGTGTAACTGTGTTATTTATATAAATTTTAACTCACCCGGTTACGTATTGTATACCTCTTTTCACCGTTCGCCTCGCCTTTGTATAACTTATCTCTCTCACCACACTTATTTGTAACATTCTGACACTCGTTCGTTACAACGACAAGGGTTCCAGTTTATCCGATCCATGGAACAGCCTGCTTGTGAAATTAACGTGCATGTGGCTGAACACTCCACAGACACGTGTACACTTAAAGTACTTCTCAGCGAGATTCAGCGTGACACAGAGTGTGACAAAGCCGGCCCTTTGAAATACCGGCACAACTCATTTTTGCCAGCTGAGTGAACTGGAGCAACGTGAATAAAGTGTCTTGCTCAAGGATACAACGTGTCCTGATATTCTAATTTGACGTTTATTGCATGTTATTGTATTTCTTCAAGTCCGTCCTTGTAGTTGATAAAGCGAAGATTATTATTGTCAAAGGGCAACAAAGCGATGTGCTGGCGGAATCATTAAAGCAGTGGTTCTCAACCAGGGTCCATATAGCCCCTGAGGGCCCACGCAACAAAATAGTAAAGTGGAGATCTACAATAACAGTTTAAGGACGCATGAAAAATTTAGCCCCATACCTTGTTTAAAAGATGACGCAGTTTGCACTACACGACCTCTTTCAATAAGGCAGCGAGCTGGCAGAATCGTTACCACGCCGGGCGAAATGTTTAGCGGTATTTCGTCTGCCGTTACGTTCTGAGTTCAAATTCCGCCGAGGTCGACTTTGCCTTTCATCCTTTCGGGGTCGATAAATTAAGTACCAGTTGCGCACTGGGATCGATGTAATTGACTGAATCCCTTTGTCTGTCCTTGTTTGTCCCCTCTATGTTTAGCCCCTTGTGGGCAATAAAGAAACAAGACCTCTTTCAATAAAAGATATTTCACTTAATGTGTCTTCCGGGTCTGTTTCCAAATCTTCAAGGCCTTGTAACCTTAGCAAGACTCAAGTACGTTACTTGCTTCGTCTCACGCAACTCTATGATAAAATGGCGCCCATCTCGTTCACCGAACGGGCGCCAGCCATATTTTATCCCTTTCAGCAAAATATTTCATATCAAAGATTTTCTTGTCCAAAAGTACACCTGCGATCGTTGGCGCTTTGTTTAAGTTTGCCACACTTTCCTTTAACAAAATATGTGCAAGTGTACTAGTATTGTTGTTGTTGCTACTGCTGCTACCGCTGCTGCTGCTGCTGTTGCTGTCATATGTGTTGTTTGTTATACTGTTTTTTTTTCGCCAGTGAAAATACTTTCCTATTTACAATCGTTTGTTTATGTATTCATTAATATTACTTTTACATTTTTTTTTTGGCAAATAATTTGCTTTGTTTAATGTAATTTCTTCCCGTATAACAGACGCCGTTATTGGCTTCGAGTTGAAATTAGACAGAAAAAATAAAAATGGAAATATTAAAAACAAAGAAGTAAGGCTGACTTCATTGGACGAAGCAGACAATCGAAAATATCCAATATTAGTCCCTGTTTGAAATAATATTCATGATGTAAATGAATTCTTACAGTTACATTCACATATTCTGCATCTCTGAATGATTGCAGCAGCGACAACAGAAGCAAATGATAATTTTGAGGGGAGGGGCTAGTCGATACCATCGACTTCAGTACTTTACTGATACTTTATTTAGTCAGTCGTTCATTTGAGACTCATCAATGGTATCGACCAAACCTCTACCCTTAAAATTGGTGGTCTTGTGATAACAGTAATAGTAATAATAATAAATAATAATAATAATAATAATAATAATAATAATAATAATAATAATAATAATAATGATAATGATAATAATAATAATAATAATAATGATAATAATAATAATAATAATAATCCTTTCTACTAAAGGCACAAGGCCTTAAATTTGGGGGAGGGGACTAGTTGATCACATCGACCCCGTGTTCAACTAGTACTTATTTTATTGATCTCAAAAGGGTGAAAGGCAAAGTCGACATCGGCGGAATTTGAATAATAATAATAATAATAATAATAATAATAATAATAATAATAATAATAATAATAATTGTGCGAAAAGTGGGGGCTAGAGAGAGGCAAGACGTGGTACGAGCACAAACCGCAGAGAGTGGCAGAGTCGGACATTAGCAGACATTTCTACTGGATGAAATCTGAGAAATGTGGGTTTGCCAAGGCTGCTAAATGGTACGAGAAAAAGCCAGAAGGGGCGTTAGAAAATGACAAATTTAAGCTTTTGTGAGTCTTCACCATTCAGTGTGATAGAATGATTGAAGCAAAATGCCAGACATT
>NC_068995.1:15417889-15418862 GCF_001194135.2 Octopus bimaculoides
TAACGTGCAAGTGGCTGAGCACTCCACAGACACGTGCACCCTTAACATAGTTCTCGGAGATATTCAGCGTGACACAGTGTGACAAGGCTGGCCCCTTTGAATTACAGGCACAACAGAAACAGGAAGTAAGAATGAGAGAAAGTTGTGGTGAAAGAGTACAGCAGGGTTCGCCACCATCCCCTGCCGGAGCCTCGTGGAGCTGTAGGTGTGTTCGCTCAATAAACACTCACAACACCCGGTCTGGGAATCGAAACCACGATCCTATGACCGCGAGTCCGCTGCCCTAACCACTGGGCCATTGCGCCTCCACAGGCACTTCTTGGTACTGCAAGGATTTTAATGAAAATCTTGTCTATGTGAAGCATATGAAAGGGAACAGTAATGAAACCCTTGTTAATTTGCTGTCGACTGCTCCCTAATTGAAATGTCCGGACCGTTTAATATATAAGTGTCCGAGATTTACAAAAACGAAACGATAATAAATTTATTTGGCACAAAGAAAAATGCCATTGGTGATATCATGTTGATGCTGATGAATTTAGACAACAGATATATATCTTAATAACTGTCCGATTAGAAAACTAATATATTGATATGTTCCTATAAGGTTGTTACACATAACCCTACAATATTTCTACATTTATATACACGATATTTATAAACAGACAATACGCAAACAAAATATATATTACCAACACAAAGGAGCTTCTTCGTGTTCACACGATCTACTAGAGATAGCAGTTAAACTCCCACACACTGCAATCTAATGTAAAAATAGAAGGGCACATTGAGTTGATGTAGCTTTACATATACTGTCTTAAATAGGCCTGGTCGATGAGAGCTGACTCAGGGTTAAATAACCTCTTAGCGCATACACACTTACACTTACTGTCTGTCTGTCTTTCTCGCTCTCCTCTCTCTCTCTCTCTCTCTCTCTCTCTCTCTCTCTCTTTATATATATATATATATATAT
>NC_068995.1:15419407-15419950 GCF_001194135.2 Octopus bimaculoides
TATATATATATATATATATATGTATATATTAGTACGCACACACACATACACACACTCACACATTCGTATCTCTAACGCACAGTTCTGCTGAAGCATGGAAGAAACTTTGAAAAAGGTAAGTTGATATATTTCTTTCTAAGATGACAGGCAAGCCATCTGTTAAAAGCGCAGCCGAAGCAGCGGAGCAGTCTCCAAGAATTCGTTGAACCATTGATAGAAATGCAATATTCAATGAGAATTACGACATCAAAAAATATTAGATCGCTGGATGTATACAGAAACGATAAAAAAAGAAAGACATGTAACGTTTACCTGCTGAGACAGTTGCTACAGCCTGGTCTGAAACAAACGAATGAACTAACAATCATTTGCAAAAGATTATAACATTAAAGATCCATCCATCCATCCATCCATCCATCCATCCATCCATCCATCCATCCATCTCTCTCACTCTCTCTCTCTCTCTCTATCTATCTATCTATCTATCTATCTATCTATCTATCTATCTATCTATCTATCTATCTGTCTGTCTGTCTGTCTGTT
>NC_068995.1:15420929-15421457 GCF_001194135.2 Octopus bimaculoides
ACATATATATATATATATATATATATATTTATATATAGGGAGAATTCACAAAAAAAACAACAGACGAAGACAGGTGGTGTTGAAAACAAATAGATGTATTAGTATATATCGCTCGGGAATTGAGAAAGTCTTTAACGTTTCGAGCTTACGCTCTTCTACAGAAAAGAAAACACAGAAAGAAACAAGGCGAGAAACAAGGAGAGAAAAAATGTGTGTAATGATCAGCGATCTATCTATCTATCTATCTATCTATCTATCTATCTATCTATCTATCTAGTCACTATGAGGATATTTAGCCCTCTTATAGGGATATTTTTTTTATCCAAAATAATATATTGTATTAATATATTGCATTTTGGAGAGATATTTCTTTAATCAATATATTATATAAAATATAAAATATTTTTATTAGTTTAGAAAACGGAGAGATCCAATGGATACAAATTGATTAATGAATGAATGAATTAATTAATTAACATCTTCACTAACAATTCTTTCATTTCGCATCCAATTTAAAGTACAAAACAT
>NC_068995.1:15422191-15424245 GCF_001194135.2 Octopus bimaculoides
CTATATGTATGCTTGTACGTATATGTATATTCTTAAGATTATAAACCTGGAAAAGTACAGGACAAGTTATTACACCTGGAAAAGTATAGGACAAGCTATTACACCTGGAAAAGTATAGGACAAGCTATTACTTCTAGTAAAGTAAAGAATAAGAAACTTTTTACTTACAAAAAATATTGCAGCTAAAATTAAAATTTGAACATTAAAACTTATTTTATTATAGTTTACAAATAACACTATACTTATTTAAGTAGAATTTGGCTAATTTACTACCTTAAATACAGAAAAAAGTGACTAATTAGACAAACTTACAAATTAGCTGAACAGTTTTGTACAATAAATTTAAAAGGTGAGAACCGTAAAGAGTGATAAATTAGAACTGGCATTCTTTGCTACAATATTTTAAGTAAGAAGTTTCTTATTCTTTGTCATGCAGTGGTTAGACTAACACACACACGTACACACACACACACGCACACACACACACACACACATGTACACACACACATGTACACACACACATGTACACACACACATGTACACACACACACTCATACACACGCACACACACACACACGCATACACACACATACGACAGGTCTCTTTTAGGTTCCGTCTACTAAATCCATTCACAAGGCCTTTGCTAGGCCGGAAACTATAGCAGAAAACACTTTCCGAAGGTGCCACGTAATGAGACCGAACCAGGAGCCATGTGGTTCCGGATTCAGAATTATATCCGTCACTTATGTTTTCCCGCATCCTACAATTGTTTATTTCTTTCTTAACCTTTCAACCACCATCTTAACTGAGACCAACACAGCTATTCATGCAATCGCGTACACACAATGGCGCAGCCATATACAGATACATAGAGACAAATAGACACACACACACACACACACACACACACACACACACACACACACACACACACACACACACACACACACACACACACACACACACACACACACTGTATATGTATGTGTATCTGTGTATACACATACATGCAAAAATCTAAATACATGCACATAAGCATATACACATACTTACATACACAAATATGCATACATATACACGCATAAACACATACATATTCTTTTATTCTTTTATTCTTTTATTTTTTTGCTTAAGTCATTTGACTGCGGCTATGCTGGAGCGCCGCCTTTAGTCGAACAAATCGACCCCAGGACGTATTTTTTCTAACAATTCGCGTAAGAGTCCGACGGTCCCTATCTGAAAGTTTAGGTTTTAGCTGTGTGAATTGGTGCATTATCATTCTGAAAGACTGCGTTTCCCTCCGGAAACAGTTCCGCAGCCATAGGATGAATTTGATCAAATAAAATGCTTATATTATTAGAACGCGGGAGCCTGAGCTAACAACCACACTTACGAGCGAAAACTCCTGTTAGATATAACAACCAAATTTCTCTCAAATCACACCAAAGAATTTAAAGTAGTAAGGACATATGGAAGCAACGTGGCTTTGTATATAGAAACAAATATATATTATACACTCTTGGAGAAAACTGCATGAAGTGGGGGCGCTCATTGTTCTGAAATTTATTGCTTAATCTATCTATCTATCTATCTATCTATCTATCTATCTATCTATCTATCTATCTATCTATCTCTGTTTATAGATATATTACTACGCATGTCTGCTAGTCTGCAAGACTGTTTGTCTTTTTCTCATTACCACACCACTCTCATTCTATCCTTCTCTCTGTCTGTCTGCTGTCCGTCTGTTCCCCTGTGTGTGTGTGTGTGTGAGTGTGTGTGTTTGTGTATATTATATATATGGATGTTTGCATATAAGTATATAAATTATATTTGAAATAATCTTCATTAACACACATACACACACACACACGCACACACATACACATGCGTGCATATATGAATATATATGTGCAATAGTGTGTGTGGGCGTATGTGTATGCAAAGCTAGATGAGCAAGAAAGACATATTTAAATATTTATGTATATATGTATATGTATATGTATATGTATATGTATATGCATACGTATATATATATATATATATATATATAT
>NC_068995.1:15424290-15429341 GCF_001194135.2 Octopus bimaculoides
AGAGAGAGAGAGAGAGAGAGAGAGAGAGAGAGAGAATGAGTGTATATGAGCGGGAGAGAGAGAATGTGAGATACTTTTTGTTTAAAAACCATTGGAGCCGAATGCATCGAGGCAAAAATCAATATTTCTAGATCTTAACAAACTAACCTCTTTCATATTTATTGAGGAAGTTAAAATACACAAAGGAAGTTGCTTGAAAGCTGAAACACAGCTCTAATGTGAGTAATAGAATCGTGGTTAATATACCAATTACACTGTTGCTAATGAGAGTATTATGTGTGTGTGTGGTTGTATGTATTGTGTTATATGTATGTGTACGTATGTACTGGATTGGTTGCTGTGACTGTATGTATCCATGTATACCTGTATGTATGTATGTATGTATGTATGTATGTATGGATGGATGGATGGATTAATGGATGGAAGGATTAATGGATATATGTAAATATATATGTATATATGTATATATATATATATATATATATATATATTTATATATATTTGTGTATATTTATTCATGAATATTCATGTTTATATATATATATATATATATATATATATATATATATATGTGTGTGTGTGTGTGTGTGTGTGTGCGTGTGTGTGTGTGTGTGTATGTATATGTATGCATATATATATATAAATATGCGTACACATACATATAGATATGTATATACATACATACATATCTATACATATGTGTGTGAATGTATATGTGTGTGTGTGTATGTATGCATATATATAAATGTGTACACATACATATATATATGTGTATACATACATACCTATACATACATACATATATATATATATATATACATGTGTATGTGTGTGTATGTGTGTATGTGTGTGTGTGTGTGTGTGTGTGTGTGTGTGTGTGTGTGTGTGTGTGTGTGTGTGTGTGTGTGTGTGTGTGTGTGTGTGTGTGTTCGCTCAAAAAGAAAATAATTGAAATTTTATAAAGAGAGAGATGGTTTGGTTTCTAAGTTAGAAAACAAAGCTTTTCGTGTTTTATGTAGAGAACAATAACAGTTAGAAATTTCCATCTTGGATTTCAGAAAAGTCTTATACGGTTTCACTGTTACTCCAACAGGTTGAATTTGTAGAATGCGAACTAAATGGTGTCTTTAATTGAAAGCCACAATTTAAAAAAATTTTTTTTTTTTACCAGATTATGATTGAAGCATTTTGTGACTTAACTCGAAAATTTGTAAGTTTTTATGCAATTGAAGATCTTACATTTTCTAATTTTGAATGAAATGCTGCTTACCTCCAGCAGAAAGCTTGACGAGGTATGTGAAGCAAGAACTTATCCTTGACGTACCCGATAGTGGTCCTATATGAGTTGCACAGCTGGATGACTGCTACCCAATTTTAGGGAGTTAGCGAGATTCTCCAGGTGTAGCAGAACTTAATGTTTTGTATTAACTGCTGCGGCGTAGCTAGAAGTAAACCGTTTTGGGGCCCTTGGCACTGTGAGATGCTGTTGAGCTGCAAAGTAGTACATAGTTTTTTCTTGCCTTTTATCGCAATCGGGGATTGTGTTCTAGTGGTTAAGATGTTCGGCTCATCCGGCCAAAATCGTGGGTTCAATTCCTGGACAATGTAGTTTATTGTGTCCTTGAGTTAGGAACTTCATTTTACGTTGTTCCCGTCTACTTAAATGCAAATGAATACCAGCCGGATGATTGTGCAGCTCCCTCTCTCTCCCACTCACTCTCTCTCACCTACTCCCTCTCTCTCTCTCTCACCCACCCACTCACTCTCTCTCACCCTCTAACTCTCTATGTTAGCACATATAGAAAAATGTTTAGTGGCGTTTCGTTCCTATATGCATTCTCAGTTCAAATTCTAGTGAGATCGACTTTGTCTTTCGTCCTCCCGGTGTGGTTAAAACAAGTACCAGTTGAGTACTGGGGTCGATGTAATCGACTTAGCCCCTTCCTTGAAATCGTTGACCTTGTGCCAAAATATGAAATCAATATTTGAGTGCAATAGAAGGCGGCGAGCTGGCAGAATCGTTAACATGTCGGACGAAATGCTTAGCAGCATTTCGTCTGTCTATGCGTTCTGAGTTCAAATTCTGTATAACTATTTATTTATGTATACACTGTGTCCCACATTATTTGGCAAATCAACCTTATCTCAATATAGGTGTTGCTAACAGTTAGTGGGAAAACTGGTTTTGAACGAATATACATTTATTTATTGAGAGAAGGGTGATGTGCCTAATAATGTGGGACGCAGTGTATATGGATCAATGGAAATAAATTTATGAATGCATATATAACTACTTTAAAAAAAAAATTATTTCAATTCATACAGTACAGTTTAGTTATGATTCTAAAAAAACAAACAAACTCAAACTGCTGGATATATATATATATATATATATATATATATATATATATATATATATATATATATGTACACACACATACATACACACACAGTTGCGCATGCACACACAAACAGTACATATGTATGGATAGAAGGCTGGGTGTATGTATGTATGTATGTATGTATGTACATGTGTAGATTTGGATTTATTCATGCTCTTAGAACAAGACATTAATTAGCATGAATAGCAGCATGCAAACATTACTTTATGTGGGATTATTCAATCAGGGAAGTAATTAAAATGCTACTCTTCAAAGCTTGTATTGAAACAGTTCTGTTCTATAGTAGCGAGGCTTGAATAATAATCTAGCACCAGCAAAAGAGATAAATGCTGAAGATCGTTCTAGTTCATGTTTTGCACAGATTACATAACGAGCGGGAGAGTGCACGCGTTTCCAGCTGATATTTTTACGTTCAAAGAGATAAATTTTGATTAAACATGCTATGAGAATACCAAATATATTTCTGGTTACTGTTTGGATTCATAAACTTCAGGCTACAGAAAGTTTGGGAAAGAATAAAATTAATAAATTAATTTCATATGTTTATGAGGATCTAGCCCAAAAGGCAATATTTGATTTAATGAAGCTAGGGATGTTGTAACAGATAGGGATCAATGGCGAATTGGATTGGCTAGTACTGTGTGCACAATGTCGTATATTGTGGACTAATCTTTATGGACATAGAAGTGGGCACGGAAGAAGAGTATATATATATATATATATATATATATATATATATTAATATGTAGATATGTATGTATTTCAAATGGCTCGGTTTGTCACATTCTATGTCTCTCTGAATCTCCCTGTGGACTACGTTAAGAGTACGCATGTCTGAGGAGTACTAAGCCACTTGCACGTTAATTTCATGAGCAGGCTGTTCTGTCGATCGGACCAACCGGGACCCTTGTCGTCGTAATCGACGGAATGCCAGTGCCACATATGTATGTATGTGTGTATGTATGTATGTATGTATGTATGTATGTATGTATGTATGTTCTCTTTCTCTTTTTGATTTAAGGGTAAATGTAAATTTTGATCGGCCACCTACTTGGTAGCAGGGTTGTGAAGCAAAGTATCTTGTTTTAACTATCATCCTTTAAATCTTATAACGGTCTTGCAGACTTTTATGGTACCAGATATCATGATAATTTGTAGCGTATGAATTAATGATCAACATATATGAATGTACGTATGTGTAGGTGTGTACGTATGCATGCATGCTTGTATGTATTTACGTATGTATGTATGTATGTATGTATGTATGTATGTCTGACTATGTATATATATGTCATGTCGATCATAAACCCTACTTGTAACATGTAATCCATTATAGCATAGTCAGGTCGAAGGAGACTAAACCGGCGCCACCAGTAAGTTAACCTGGTGAGCAGGGTTTCTAGAAACGCAGTAGGACAATAGATATTCAAAGAACGGATGAACCCATTACAGGGATAACGACTATCTAACAATAGCTCAGAAAGAGAGAAATTCCGAATGAATTTTCGTTAATGCATTTCTCGAGAAGATTACTCTGATCAAAGCCTTTTCATACGGGAAATGTCCTTTGATGATATTCAGTGTCAGATTATGATTTGATGTTTTAAACACCACCTTACGTCACAGGGAATCTCGATGTGGTGGCTAAGCCTCTAAGAATTAATCGTCATAGCTCCTTCATTATTGATTTTTTAAAAGAGCCTATTGGTTATTAATATTTGATTTTCTGAAGGTAGTGAGCCAGCATGAACCGTTAGCATGCCGGGAAAATTGCTTAACAGCATTTTGTCCGTCTTTACGTTCTGTGTTCGAATTCCACCAAGGTTGACTTTAGCTTTCATTCCTTTCAGGGTCGATAAAATAAGTACCAGTTTAGCACTAGGGTCGATATAATCGACTTAACCCCTTCTGAACTCATGAGACGATGTAATCATCTTACCCCTTCTCTACAAAATTGCTGGTCTTGTGTCGAAATTTGAAACCAATATTTGGTTTTCTTGGAAATAGCTGTACCATAAACAGTGAGCGGTACATTGAGACACTCAAAAGGCGCGGAGAAGCCATTAGAAAGAACAGACTGAAAATGTATCTGAAAGCAATTCACATTCACTTTGACAAAGCGCGACACACGCACACACACACACACACACACACACACACGCACACACACATCTTAAGCAACATACTAGGCAACCGGAAAATTGGCTTGGTCATTGGTTACTCCATCGAATATACAGCCCTAGAAATGGCTCCGCTGACTTTCACCTGTTCTCTCAATTGAGGGAAATCTTCGGGGACAGTTATTTGACAGCACAGGTTCGGTGAGAAAGTTGTGAAGAAGTGAATAGAACAGTTCATATCAGATTTTTTTTTAAAGAGGATTCGAGTGTTGGGATCATTGTTGGTGTAAAAGCTTCGCTTGTGATGGAAATGCGAAAATGTTGAGCGGTGCATATGTAATGAAGAAAAGTTACTCTGTAAACTTGTGCAGTTTTAACAATTTATGTCTGTTAAAGAGAAAGTTTGGCTCACCTTTGCATTACTTTCTGTACAACTAGTTTTACGAGGATGTGTATGTATAAGTATGTGTTTAGATATATCTATCTCTCTCTCTCTCTCTCTCTCTCTCTCTATATATATATATATATA
>NC_068995.1:15429619-15430825 GCF_001194135.2 Octopus bimaculoides
AGAGAGAGAGAGAGAGAGAGAGAGAGAGAGAGAGAGAGAGAGAGAAAGACAGATATTGAGAGAGAGAGAGAGGAGAGAGAGAAAGATAGAGTAAAAGAGAGGGAAGCTATTATATCTAAAAAAAACCTGCTCTTTTGCGGATTCACTGTCGGTAGTCTGACATGTCAAGTTTGTAAAAGACAGACGACATAACGATGTGAAGTATTTTTTTTCTCGAGATATATCACTTCTACTAATGTGAGAAATCGATATATTAAGAATCTCAAATTTATTCACTCTAATCTATTTAATGCAAGAAGTATCAGTAGGCCATTGGCTAATTTCTATAACTTAAGAAAATAAAGAATAAAACATTTGACATGTTATCTAACAGAACGGACAGAATAGAAGCAAAAGCATTATCATGGATATGGCTATGGTTTTATCAGGTTTTATTCTAGGTTTATTCTAGTTTGAGTTTCATTGAAAAAAGAAATATTTTATCTTGAACTAAATGAGATTTTCTCAACATTAACTGCAACGATTGTCTTGTCCATCATCGGCTTGGACAAGAAAAACAAAAGCACTTTTCAACTGCTTCTCAAAATCTAAATCCATTGTTAAGATGATATTTATTCCTCTGCGCACTATTGTATACCAAATTTGCTTTTTTCTATAGCAAAAACGAAAAAAAAAAAAAAAAAAAAAAAAAAAAAAGAGAAAAAAAGTGAAAATCGATGTATTTTTCCTGTTTCTTCACTTTTTGAATTCCCGATTTCAAATGCTTATTTGTCTAGACAAATACTGCAGTTTAGCACGCTTTTAACAATATATTTACCTCAAGTATGATATACGGATTCCTATTTTCAACGACTACTGTTTCCGTTGCTAATAATAATGTAGCCTGACGACTACATATGTTATCGGTGATCTTTCTGTCACTGTCTAACTGTATCAGTTAGCGGCCGATTTTTTCTTAGAAAGCGTTGCCAGGGAATACATTTTACTGACGAAGCTCAAAGTAACAGAAATACATATTTAGCATTGCTGGTGCAGCTACTGGACGAATTTTGCCTGGTGTCGACATATTTATGTTTTTTCTTTCTGTTTTTAACACTTTATACCAATAAGATATGCTTTCTCGAGACGAATACTGTAGTTTAGCAGGCTTCGAACAGTATATCTGCTTTAACTATGATATATATGCGTATATATATATATATATAT
>NC_068995.1:15431107-15432202 GCF_001194135.2 Octopus bimaculoides
TATACACACACGAGGGGGGACCCAAAAGTAACCGGAAACGTTCTCTGTGGGACAAGCCCTTTGTAGTTCAGGCTTCCGCTACTAGAAGCCACTTGAGGCGACCCCCAGGCATCAGTATGCCGACCGGCGTCATCCAGTGTAGTGCTACTGCTACGTATTGCGTCTTTGCTTTGCAATGCTTCTCCCCTGTTCGTCGATGTTTCCGATGGCTGAAATGAAGGAACAGCATGCTTCTGTGAAATTCTGTTTTCTGCTGGGGAAAACGGCGACCGAAACAGTTATCATGCTTCTAGCAGCTTACAAGGACGCTGTCATGAGTAAAACACAAGTTTATGAGTGGTTTTCACGCTTTAGGAATGGTCAGTAATCGCTTGAAGACTAACCTCGTTCAGAGCGTCCGTCCACCTCCCGAACGAATGAAAACATCATGGAAATTTATGAACTCATCATGAACTTGTTGATATGACTGGTGTGTCCTGGAGCTCCTGCCAACGGATTTTGAGCGAGGAACTGCGAATGAAAAGAGTTGCTGCAAAATTTGTGCCTCGCTTGCTCACGGAAGATCAGAAGTAGTCATGACTGAATGCGCGTCGTGACCTGAAAGAACAGATGAAAGTTGGTCCGGACCTTTATTCGGCGGTCATCACTAATGACGAAAGCTGGTTCTACGGAATTTGCAAATGTGGAAGATGTGAAGGAAGAAACGGTGCAGGTGTTAAAAGGCATCACTTCGCAAGAGTTCCAGGACCGCTTCGAACAGTGGAAAACGCATCTGGACCGATGTTTTGCTTCATATGGAGAATACTTTGAAGGCGATAAAAGGGTAAACATGTAAAACAAAGCGAATAAAATAAAATTGTAAAATTCCGCTTTCTTTTGGGTTCTCTCGACACACACACACACACACACACACACATATATATTGGCTTCTATGTATCTTGTTTGTTTCATCAAGAGTGTTTCGTGCATAGCATCTACTAAAATTTAATAAGGGTCATGCACGAAACCTTCGACCCTTGTGAACACTTTGTAATATCTGTCAATTAAAAATAATTGAAAAATATTTGTCTAATTTCTAACTTGATTCCACTTCAA
>NC_068995.1:15432272-15436101 GCF_001194135.2 Octopus bimaculoides
TATATATGTATATATATATGTATATATATATGTATATGTATGAATATATATATGTATTTATATATATATATGTGTATATATATGTATGTATATATGTATATATATATATATATATATGTATGTATATATGTATGTATATTTATATATATATGTATATATGTATGTGTATATATATATATATATTTACACACGCACATACACACACACACACACACACACACACACACACACACACACACACATATATATTGGCTTCTATGTATCTTGTTTGTTTCATCAAGAGTGTTTCGTGCATAGCATCTACTAAAATTTAATAAGGGTCATGCACGAAACCTTCGACCCTTGTGAACACTTTGTAATATCTGTCAATTAAAAATAATTGAAAAATATTTGTCTAATTTCTAACTTGATTCCACTTCAATATTTCTTTTTCTCTTATATCTCCCCATCCATTTAATTTTTGCATAAAAGTACTTTTCTGTCTAAGCATTTCACCACAATTCGTTTCATACGGTTGATGTGACTGATCAGAGTTGTCAGACGCATAACATACGTTATAATATGCTTTGCTATCACTTCTGTTGATGTAGCTTTGCATCTTTGTTAGAAACCAACTGCTTCCTCACTGGAAGAATTTAAATAATTAAAAACAAAACAGAACGTACATACAATCACACATAAACGCAAATACACATATGCGCACACACATAACAAACGGCGTTTGCAGCAAAAACATGATGTTACACAAAAGAAACGCAAATAATGAAACCCAACAGCGAGGAACTGTTACCAAGGTAGGGCTAGGGTACATTCGAACTCTGACTACTTTTTATTTCGAACCCTTCTGCAAACTAGGTTCTTCGAAATTGCCCATGAATCTTGACTAAACGATAAAGCATCCTACACTTTCTGAATCGGATCCATCAACTGTCGATAAATCGTTGACGATTTATCGACAACTATCCAGGAGTGAAGCCTGGTACTCGACTCAACATCATCCCCTCAGTCACAGTATATATTGTATATATAATATATATAATATATATAGTACAATATATATAGTACAGTATTTGTTTTGTCTTCTTCTAGGCTAAGCATCAAATCAAGCAGGCTAAGGTTTTTATTTCGAGTGCCAGAAAGTCCAGACATTTCGTGAAAGTGCGTGCCTCTTGTTGAGAGACTTCTAATCTCTTGCTTATCTTATGCTCAATTCATGTTAATTTCATGTTAATTTCACGAGCAAGCTGTTCGGTTAATCGGATCAAGTGAAAGCTTCGTCATTGTAACCGATGGAGTACCAGTTTCCCGGTATTCACGTAAGGTAGAACCAAACTGTGAACTAGCAGCAGGTATGTGACTCTCTATCTCTGCCTGCTTCGACGCCTGATTCTCGATCTTAAAGACTCGGCACACACTTCCGTATGTCCTCCTCCAGTCAGAGAATATACTTCCTTCCATAAGTCGGCCAGAGTTTGCCCAAACATTTCTTTCGAAAGCATATGGAAATTCTCCAATCTTTTGAAAACTGGAAATATGTTATCTTCAACCTCGCCCAATCCTTGCCAAATTCTACGGACAAAGAACCATTGTCTTTCTCGACATATCTCATCCATTCCATTTATTTTTTTACCTTGGACTGGCTCATGCCATTCTATTTTGAATCACAACGATTTCATGATGCTGTCGTTGTCATCGTCGCCGTCGTTGTCATCGTCGCCGTCGTCGTCATTGTTGTTTTGTTGTCGTTAGTGTCACCGTCGTGGTTGTCATGGTTGTCGCCGTCGTGGTTGTCATGGTTGTCGCCGTCGTCGTCATCGTTGTTTTTCGTAGTTTTTTTTTCTCTATTCAAATTAATATTTCCAACATTTTTCTATGTCGTGTTTTCCATTCTTCCTTTGTGCAGCATTATTTAAACTTGGAGCTATGTTTATTAGTTTTTTTCATTGTCTGCTTTCTTTTTTAATTCAGTTCTTCAGTTCGAAATAATTTTGAGGTGTGTTTGTCTACGTCGTTAAAGCAACTGTTACCACCACTCTGGCGAGCACCTCTCGCTTTTAGGTCTGAGGCCATTTTGAATCATAAATAACAATACCAATGGTTATTTGCCAAAAATATATAAACGGTTGAACATTTCTAAAGACAAAACTTTCTTCTATTCCAGGTAATGAGGTGGGGGCCTCAGAAAAACCGAAAATCTTCTCTTAATGAACAAAGAAAATAAACATTTTGTCTACAGGGTAATCCAGTTTAGAATAATTTTTTTGGCGGAGCTCTGGCAGAAACGTCTGCTCGTCTCAGTAAGGAGCAGCAGCCGCATCAGTGGCGGCGGGGGGCAGCAAATAGCAACAACAGCAACAGTAGCGACAGTAATAACAGTAATAAAAACCTCGATAAAGAAACACTCAAGAAAATCATAACATTTACTACAAGGGACAAAGCTGAGATTGTTTTGTGGTCAACATCTTGCGAGATGTTGACGACTAGGGAAAGACGAAGAAATAGTTAACTACTTGCTGTTACTGAACGATGTAAAACTATACGGTGATACTGAGAGGGAACTGGATACCGTTGTCAGTACTGTGAGATGGATTAGCAATGGCATCAAGATGGAATTTGGTATTTTTTTCGCGGGGAATTTTTGTAACGAAGAAAGACAAATACTATAAAAGTAGAAGAATGCAAGGGGCTGCTGAAGAGTTCTTGGTTTTGGGTAAAAGAAAATACAGGACGATTAGTTAATTATGGTTTTATCCAACATATTACCCTCTTAGATTCACACTTGCTGCAGCGGTCCTTCGGTTTTTCTAAGCCCTGTTAAAGAACTCGGAAGGCTGGGCCTCTAACCTGGCTTTTCATGATACTCTTAAATCCCAAAACTTTTCAACACCCACTCGTAAGTCTTCCGAACAAGATACGAGTGGTTGGTACAGATAAAGAATATAAATATTTGGAAAGTTTGGATATTGAATTATTTGGGATAGAGCAATGAAAAATAAGGTCAGGAGAGAACATTTTCAAAGGACAAGATTAAAATTCAAACTCAGTGACATAAATTCCATTCGTGCCATAAATGCAAGATACATATCCATCATTAGCTACAACACCGGAGTAATCAAATGAACAAAAGAAAACTTCGAGAACTTTCAGATTATAACAAAGAAATTAGTGATAGTCTACACACAGAGTTTCTATCATAATTGAAAGAATGGAGGAAAACTGTGAAAGTAGAAGTAGAGAGGTTAAGGAAGTACGTTGCTGACAGTAAAGAGGTACCTTTGATAGCAGTAAAAAGAGAGATTACATTAGGTCAAGGAACAGAAAAATATTGATACGAAAATAAAAGTTTACAAGAAAACTTTTTCAAAGTACTCAACGGCATCAAGATCAGAAGTCATAGATAAGGAAGATATCTCGCTAAATGGAGAGTGTTTGATAAAAGAGCCGCGGTGGTTGCGGGTATAGCCTCTGAATGTAAAATGCTTGTTCATAGGATCTACAAGAACTGGAAAAATGGCTAGGTGACTAAAATCATTAGGTATGATAAAAACATATTCAGACAAATTCATAATAAAAACACCAGGACTTACAAATATATATAACATACAGAAAATTGCACTACTGGGCACTGCACACATCCTACTCAAAGCACTTTCAATACAGTAGCCATAAGAGCATCACAGCAAACCACAGCATATACCCAAGGCACACAGAGCTGCGCTCGGTAGTGAAGTGAAAGCACGTTATAAAAATAAAACTACTGAATAATAATAATAATAATAATAATAATAATAATAATAATAATAATAATAATAATAATAATAATAATAAC
>NC_068995.1:15440902-15443309 GCF_001194135.2 Octopus bimaculoides
ATATATCACACACATACATACAAGATAACAAAAAAAGAATATATATATATATATATATATAAAAACACTGAAATCGAGACATCGGCAAGAAAGACAGTAATGTTTGTTGAATTGAATCATGTTTGCCAAATCTTACACGTAAATTACAGGTGATTTGAGGGCGTTTATCGATTTCCTTTACAGGGTAAAAAAAAAAAAATGGCATATAATGCAGATAATCGCGTTTCTAGCAACAAAAGAAAAACAACGAAATAGAAGTTTGGTTATCTCTTTCAAACAATATACAGTGAAATCAATGTGTAAGAACTTAGTTCAAGCTTTGTCGTGAACAAAAGATTTATGATCGATCGATGTTTAGAGATTTCCTCCAAATACACCCACATTGCTTAGAAGAAATATTGCAAAATGATCAATTTTAGGGTCGAGAGTATTGGTTATTTTTCCAAACGTCGACAAAGCTTTTAGGAATGTCATTTTTCTTTGATAAACGAGCCAACAGAAACCTATACAATGCATATTTAAGTAAATGTAAAATTTGTCAAGTAATGTATTATGTTATTTTGGCACTTTGCTTCAGATTAGAATGTTTCAGATGATATAGTAGTCACATTTGCCCAACATATGGCTTCTAGCTGGCCAGCTTGCTCCGTTTGAAAAATGGAGTTTTTCCTCTAGTCTAGCTCGCTCTATTTGAAATACGAAGTTTTTACACTTGGCCAGTTTATTTCTCAGTAATGAAGTTTTTTGCAATTCGTATTAAAATTTTAACCCCATTATTTAGAAATTAAATTTGTATCATATTTCTTGATTTCTTTCATCTTTTATTTTTTGTTTGTTTCAATCACTGGACTGCAGCCATGCTGGAGCACCACTTTGAATGATTTTAGTGGAATAAATCGAACCCTGTAATTTTCGTGCAAAATTTGGCAAACATGATTTAATTCAACAAACATGGCTGTCTATCTTACCGATGTCTTTATTTCTATGTGCTTATATTTTTTAAAGTCTGGTACTTGTTCTATCGGTCTTTTAGGCCGAACTGCTAAGTTACGAGGATGTATACAAACCAACAACGATTGTGAATTGGTGATGGTGGACAAACACAAAGACACACATACGCATACACATACACATACACACAGACACAGACACACACACACTCACACACACACACACACACACACACACACACATATATATATATACATATATGTACACACTACTACACAACAAGCTTCTTGCAGTTTCTGTCTATCTAATCCACTCACGAGGTTTTGATTGGCCCGGGGCTATAGTAGAAGACACTTGTCCAAGTGCCACGCAATGTAAGACTGAAACAGGAAATGTGACTGGGAAACACACAACCACTCCTTCTCATGTTGAGACATATTTTAATTATTCTGTGTTTTCATTCATTAGAATTTTTAGTAGCACCTGACGCATTTTATCCTTCTAACAAGAGCATGATTTTCCATGAACAGCGTACTTATTTTGAACGTATTCTTAACACGTCCAGGCAAGTTCAGACGCAAAATATGCCGGTTGCTGTAGTCTATGTCACAGGAGAATAACTTTTATGACGGCCATATGTTGTTCAACACTCGGGTCATTTGCACACAACATTCTGGGACACCGGTGTTTAGACATGGCAGAATCGATAGCATCCCGGGTAAAATGTTTAGCAGTATTTCGCACGCTTTTACGTTCTGAGTTCAAATTTCGCGCAGGTCGACTTTGCCGTTCATCCTTTCGAGGTCGATAAATTAAGTATCAGTGAAGTACTGGAGTCGATGTATTCAACCTACCCGCTTCCCTCAAATTTCAGGCCGTGTGCCTATAGTAGAAATTATTATTATTATTATTATTATTATTATTATTATTATTATTATTATTATTATTATTATTATTATTATTGCCTTTGCACAGCGTCTAACGCTGGAGATGTATTACAGTGTTAGTTGTTCATTACTAATGGCTATCGGAACTGTAGTGGGGTACATAAAATGCTTCAGGGTATGTGGCTTCGTCACATGTTTTAAGTTTAAATCTTAGGACGAAAAGCAAGAATCATTCATGTAATGAATGTGACTATACCATATCAAAGTTAGAAATAATTATGGATTTAAACCCCCGCTGTATGAACGTATAATCAAAGGGGTGAATTCTAGTAATAGATTAAGGTCGATTCGTTTTTTTCTTCATTCAAATATTTAACTTAGGCCTATGCAGTAACTAAACTGCCCGATGCACTTGCTATATATATCAACATGGTTTAGCTGTCGTCTGCCTCCACAGCTGTCGTCTGTCACCATATTTGTCGTAGGTCAGTACATAACCTTTCTCGTGTCACAATGGTTCCATCACTTCATCCCTACATTTTCTGTCCACCTCTCTCTCTCGTATGCAC
>NC_068995.1:15444361-15446713 GCF_001194135.2 Octopus bimaculoides
TAATAATATATATATATATATATATATACATATATTTAATTAATTCAATAATGGGATAACATCTTTTACAAGAATTTTGTATGGTATTATTCTGTAGTAATGCCGTTATATCTATCTATCTATCTATCTATCTATCTATCTATCTATCTATCTATCTATCTATCTATCTATCTATCTATCTATATATAATACATACATACATGAATACATGCACACACAGACACATACGTTTACACATAATTGTATATACATTGGTGGATGTTACCCGTTTTTCAAAGTTATGCATAAGCTATAGATGTATGGAGGAAATCAAATGAAAATGAAACGTTCACAAATATTTTCAACCTCTTGGTTTCATGCATTTAATGTCATTTAGGGAGCATTTAGTACAATCAGAGACGGCCATTAAATTAGTGTGTCTTTCCTTCCATTGAATAAAAGCAACATCTGCTGTGCTAGAGAATTATGCCAACGCGCAGCCAAATACCGTTTTAGAGTTACAATCAAAGCTGTTTTGAGTCAGAAATGGTGATGAATGTCATCGAACTTTAATACCTGATTCAGAGATTGACTTAAATTTTTCTGTCATTAATGAAATACTTCTCTTCGTGTGCATTATTAAGGTGGAAATATGCTCCTTCTATTGTTTTCATCCAGTACGAATAGTTAACTTCTATTCTTTTTTTTGGAGTGTGGCGGTGATGGGGATTAGAAATAATTACACATTGTCTTAACTTTGATTATAGTAAATGAAAACACCAGGAGAAGGAAGATGATGTCATGTGATAGATACAAAGGTTGTGTATGTATGTATATATATGTGTGTGTGTGTGTGTGTATATATGTATATATATGTATATACATGCAGATATCTATCTATCTATCTATCTATCTATCTATCTATCTATCTATCTATCTATCTATCTATCTATCTGATGTGCATATATATACAGGGTGTCCACACAGTCTGGGTACATGGGGATTAACAAATACTTTAAGAAATTATTATTTCTTATATTTAATTGTTATGATTGTATATACTACATGTACGCAGATTTTGTGGACACCTTGTATATATATATATATATATATATATATATATATATATAATTGTCGGCGCATGCTGGCCGAACACTGAAAAATTTTGATTCGTAACACCACATGTTCTTAGGGTCGATTGCACTGCGTAGCATCTTGGATCGATTCTCATGTTAGTGGTACGGTGAATTCCAACAGAACAGGTGGAAGTAGGTCACATGTCTTCCACGGAAGTGGTGCTAGATGTTGGCTCTAACAATTCCCTACCACTAAGCATCTTAGACTCTTTGCCGTTGGAAGAATTTATCTGGCTGTGAAGCTAGCGGGGAAACTGTGTGCACGGGTTCTCAACGCTAATTGATTCTTAGACGAAAGTCCTTCGGGAATCATCATTATCAAGAACTTTATTGTGACAGTAATCCTGCTGATGGAAAGGGGTCTAGTAAAGAAATGGTACGAAGGCGAACGATTTGTGTGATGTCTATCAGAGCAGACCTCAGACGAGACTAAAAAAAGGTGTCTTAATTTCCTTGACCGGATCTCTGCATGTAGTGGGTTCACCATTTTCTGTGGATGAAAGAAGCTATGTATACTACCATTTCGATGTTATGAACGTTGGGACTATTTTGGTCAAGGCGTTTAGCCTTCAGCCGGAAGGACAGCCACCGCTCTTCTCTAGGAAATTAAGGATAGCTGAAGGAAAACCATGGCGAATATATCTTGATCTGAAAGACAAAACAAATAGAAGAGTAGGTCAATTTTCTATTAATTTAATTTCGTTTCACTTTCCTTTCATTTCGTTTCGCTTGATTTTTTCCCCCACTCTTTCTTTTTCATATATTTTTCCTATAAGAGTATCTGATGGCTTTGTCGATACTGTAATACTGTGATACAATGTCTTCCAGACTGGCTTATTTAATATTTCTGCTATATCTTTTATGTTCTTTTTTAATTATGTTCAATATACATATTTATATAGATGTTTCTTTTATTTCCCCTCCACTTCTTCAATTTCTTCTCATTTGTTTCTTTTTTACTCTAACTGGAAAATTCTTCTCTCTGCCAACCCTTTAATTTATTTTCTATACGACTGATAATATTCTTTTATTTTAATCCTATCTAATCGAAATTTTCTTCGATATTCAAATGTCTCCACTGTATCTCTTTTAAACGGCCTTTTTACGTTGCATTTTTTTTTCATATATCGTCTGTATGTGTGAATGTGTGTGTGCTTCGAGAATTTCAAAGAACACATACACACACACATGTACCTACACTCATACGTACGTGCATATATGTGTGCATATATATATA
>NC_068995.1:15448839-15450040 GCF_001194135.2 Octopus bimaculoides
ACTACTGTGGAAGCTGGTGACGCTGAGGGGCATCCCGCGAGAATTAGAATGCGGGACGAGCGTGTCCGCATACGCAGACGACGTCACCGTTATGGTGTCTAGTCACGACCACATCGAGCTGGTCGGCGAGACACTGAAAGACTACGAAGCGGTAACAGGAGCGAAAATTAACCGGGAAAAGTCAGTGGGCTTGCGCTCGGCACCTGGAGAAGCGACTGCATCACAACCAAAGCATTCTATAGGGGATTAGTGGAGAGGAGGTACGACGAAGATCTCGGGGCGAACCTGGGCGTCGACGAGGAATACCTGACCCGCCTGTTCAAGACGACTTTCGGGCCGGGACTTATGAACAACTTCCAGAGATCCCTGACCTGGCAGTGCTATCGAGAAGCGCTACTCGTTCGAGATAAGCTCTACAGGCATGGCTCGAGAAGCACCGGGCCAACCTGCCTGAGATGCGGTCAGAGTGACGAAACCGTTCTGCGCACACTCGTAGAGTGTCCAACCATTTCCGACCTGTAGGCTTATGTCAAACGACTGCTGTCGGTTTATCAGCCGAGTCTATCGTGAATATTGTCGCACCTCCTTCCTTCAAACGGGTAGGAAGAGCCATTTTCATCGTACTTGTGGCTATGGCGAAAGAATGTGTATGGTGGACGCGTCTGAAAGGTCTAGAGACAAACACTTTCTTCTCTGGTTAATCTCTCATCGACATCTTCTCATCGACTTGAAAAGAAAGGTGAGAGTAGAGAGGGAAGTTTTGTCTATCGAATGTTTCAATAAAAGGTAGGTGAATGTAGCAAGGATGGAACGTGTGAATGACAGAGCCACCTTAGGCATAATCCTATGACCAAGAAAAACAAAGGAAAAACAGAGTAGCTAACTGTAAATATATTTTTGTGTGACATTATTGCTCGAGGTCTTTCTTTCGTAGGTCTTTCTTTCCATGGATAAACCTCACCACTTTTGGGAACTACGTGTTTTCTTTATATACTATTTCGACTTTTGTATATCCCAAACGACTTCAATCCTTTTTGATCGTTGTCCCTATTTTTATTTTAACGTACTCACTACTTTGTAGAATTATTTATTATTAATCAATTAATTAATTGATTAATTAATTAATTAATCTTAGCCTTTCCACGGATAAACATAATCTTACTTTTCTATCTATCTATCTATCTATCTATCTATCTATCTA
>NC_068995.1:15450050-15451484 GCF_001194135.2 Octopus bimaculoides
CTATCTATCTATCTATCTATCTATCTATCTATCTATGTGTCTGTTGTATATATACATACACACACATATATGAACGTATGTATGTATGGACTTATATGTACGAATGTTTAACGGGAACGACAGCGGTGTTTATATTGATATATAATGAGCACTTGACAGAGACAGATGCATAAAGAACGAACGATGGCGGCTCCTGAAAGAGAGGGAAGAATACGCAGAAGTTGTGTGATGGTACAGAAAAAAAAAAAGATTAAGAGAAAGAATTGTGGTTGTGAGAGAGATTTGGACTGACAGGAGAATTGCGAGGTGGCTGAACGAGATGTTGCTATAATATTGGGGGTGGAGGCGCAATGGCCCAGTGGTTAGGGCAACGGACTCGCGGTCATAGGATCGCGGTTTCGATTCCCAGACCGGGCGTTGTGAGTGTTTATTGAGCGAAAACACCTAAAGCTCCACGAGGCTCCGACAGGGGATGGTGGCGAACCCTGCTGTACACTTCCACCACAACTTTCTCTCACTCTTACTTCCTGTTTCTGTTGTGCCTGTAATTCAAAGGGTCAACCTTGTCACACTGTGTCACGCTGAATATCCCCGAGAACTACGTTAAGAGTACACGTGTCTGTGGAGTGCTCAGCCACTTGCACGCTCATTTCACGAGCAGGCTATTCTGTTGATCGGATCAACTGGAAACCTCGACGTCGTAAGCGACGGAGTGCCAACAACAATAATATCGGGGAGAAGAAGCAGGGACGGAAGGAGATGATACTGTTATATTCATCATTCTTCTATCTCAAGAAATGGTACTTAGCAACTTTTCGTTGCACCACTGCGAACCGATCGCTGACACAATTTCTCAGTAGTGGAATGCAAGCGCATCCCTACACGCACACACGCGCGTACATACATACATGCACACACTCCTGCAAAAAGATATACACGCACACGCACATACACAGACTCACAGACACATACTCGCGAGCACACACGTTACACTCATCCGTTCGAGCTGATTCTTTCCAAGTGAGACTGCTTTCTTAATTTATTTAAACTTTACAGTTTAGGAATATATTCTGCTGTATTGCGGTTGTCTATGACCTAAAACCTTTAGATAGAAAAACGATTTTTCAACCTATTTCCATGCTATTATTTATATTTTTATGTACTTCGAGATAATCCGAAAAAAACCCAAAAAAAAACAAAAAGACCAAAACAAAGGATTATTGCACCCCACCCTCGAAAGTTTATAAAACTCTTTATGACGCGACTATCGCGGGTGTTAAGCTTGAAAATCCCCCGCGATAGGTGAAAATCCGCGAAGGAGAAACAGCACTGTACAGTATATATATTTTTTATTATTTTTATAATTTGTACATGTTTATTTTGTTATTATAAATGCAAAACAACAAATCGGAGGAATCGACGTAAGTTTAAATA
>NC_068995.1:15451851-15465038 GCF_001194135.2 Octopus bimaculoides
TATGGTGGTTGTCTACTCCTTAAACAGAGTTTGACCACCTCCTGCACCTACACCTTAGCCCTTTCATGGCGTCTGATGTGGCTTTTTAAACCAGACAGTGTTTTGAAAAAACACCCACACAGATTGCACCTCTGATTTGCACTACCAATACCTGCAAGTAAGTTCTGCTCATTGTGGATCCTAACATGTCTTTTAAGACCCCCATTGGATTTGCAAACCCTCTGGCACACACCACATTCAAACGTGTGCACAGACATATAATCAGAATAGCTGGATGAGGTCTGTTTTCCATGGGTTCGCAGGTGAGATTTGAGGCCAGCCAAGGACAGACATGGTCTGTCACAGACTGGGCACACAAAAAGGTCCTTGTCATTCACCTTCTCAGTCTTTACATTTTTCCTTAAATATACATATATACATACATTCATACATACATATATAGACACACACATACATATACATACTTATATATGTTTACGAGGTGGTGCTGGAAAGTTCCTGGCTTTGGATAAAAGAATATACAGGAGGATCATTTAATTATGATTTTATTAAACATATTCCCCTCTGAGATTCACACACTTATTGCAGCGGTCCTTCAGTTTTTCTAAGTCCTCGGAAGGTTGGGCCGCCAATCAGGCCTTTCGCGAAACACTTAAAGCCAGGAACTTTTCAGTCCCCTCTCATACATACATACATACATACATACATACATACATACATACATACATACATACATGTATATATATATATATATATATATATATATATATATATATATATATATATATATATATATATATATATATACATACATATGTGGAGGCGCAATGGCCCAGTGGTTAGGGCAGCGGACTCGCGGTCATAGGATCGCGGTTTCGTTTCCCAGAACGGCGTTGTGAGTGTTTATTGAGCGAAAACACCTAAAGCTCCACGAGGCTCCGGCAGGGGATGGTGGTGAACCCTGCTGTACTCTTCCACCACAACTTTCTCTCGCTCTTTCTTCCTGTTTCTGTTGTACCTGTAATTCAAACGGCCAGCCTTGTCACACTGTGTCACGCTGAATATCACCGAGAACTACGTTAAGGGTGCACGTGCCTGTGGAGTGCTCAGCCACTTGCACGTTAATTTCACGAGCAGGCTGTTCTGTTGATCGGATCAACTGGAACCCTCGACGTCGAAAGCGATGGAGTGCAAAAAATATATATATATATATATATATATACGTAGGTATGTATTCCACGTTCCTTTGTAATAATTCTGGCCTAACGTTAGTTCGTGACATCATAACTGCTTAACTGCTGCCATTGAGAGATAGCTATTTTCAGTAAAAAGAATTTTTTTTTTATGAATGTGCTTCGCGTCTAAAGAACATCATTGAAATGGCTGCCTTCTTTAGCAGCATGGAAATAGTAGCTTTTATATAATTTATAATAATTACCAAAAATAGAATGGCGCCACTTCAGAATAGGAGTGTAGTGAATCAACCATTTTCCGTTCTGTTCTAAGAAGATATAATTGTTTGTCTTGTCAAAATCTTCATAAATCTAAAAACAGGCAGCTAAATATCTTCTCACCGAACCATTCGCCAATTCACAGCATCGTCAGCTTAGTTGGGGGTTAATCTGATAATCCAGCACTGAGGCGAACGACATAGAGAGAGACAGGGTGGGAAGAGAGATACAGAAAGAGAGAGAGTAGGGTAGAGAGAGTAGGTTAGAGAGAGTAGAGAGAGAGAGATAGAAATATAGAGATATATAGAGAGAGATTGAGACAGATTGAGACAGATTGAGAGAGGGAGAGAGAGAGAGAAGAGAGTAGGCAAAGACTGAGATATATTTAGAGAAATAGAAAGAGAGAGAAAGAGAGAGAGAGAGAGAGAGAGAGAGAGAGAGAGAGAGAGAGAGAGAGAGAGAGAGAGAGAGAGATAGAGAGAGAGAGAGAGGTTAGCGCCTATGGAATTGTTTTAGATTCCGTTTCTTTTACTCTTTTTTTTCACCGAACAATTCATGATTGTTGCTGCTGTTGTCGTTGTGGTTATCGATGATTGAGTAGAAAAAGGCATTCTGGAGACCATAGCGACTAAAGTGCTTGCGGCGTAACTGGACGTCGACCAATTCTTCATAGTGAAGTGCAAATATTGTGTTATCAGAGTTTGGATGCGTACTCTAAGATACAAGAGATCGAAAACTTCTCCATGGACTCGAGTGGCAGAGGCACAACGTTACCACTTGGGAACGGGTGCATGATACTAGATTCCCAGCAGGTATGTACGGCGTTTCTGCGTCGCTTTCTTCAACTGTTCGTTGGAAGACCGAGGTGAACTTTGCTGCTTATGTCGATGATCTTTCGCGACTCTCGACTGAGGATTTGGAATTCTATGAAAGGCCGATAACAGCTGATAAAATACGGGAAGCGACGGTTGGATGTCAGAAGTTGAAGCCACTGGGGTTAGTTGTTTCCGCCGAGGTCAATTTTACCTTTCATTCTTTCGGAGTAGATAAAATACAATACCAGTCAAGTAATGATATCTATTAAACCTCACCAAATTTCAGGCCCTGTGCATAAATCAGAAATCCCTGTTTTATATTATTATTCATGATTTGAGAAATAAATAGCTTTCCCTTTATTTTTTCATATTAAACTTCAAGTTTAATATGAAAAATGATGTGAGAGAATGATTTAATAATATCTGCAGATCGAAGATATGTTATTCTCAAGAATGTGCTTATGCCTGTTCACTCGTTGTCTTTATATGTTCGTTCTCTCGTTCACTCCACAGAAGTGGTTCTATAGTGTTACAATGTATTGATTAAAAATGGAATGATGGATACATTTCTTAAACACCATAATTCTTTAATGCAATACTTAAGACGAATGTAATTCTTCGGCTTTTCATTTTGCTTTGCACAACATTATTAGTCATTCAATACTGTTCGGTTAATTAAGACACTATTATCATTTTATCACGAAAAATTGATGTCAGGATTTATTACAAGCTATTTGGGGCTTAGTTCCAGGAAATCTTTCCAGTTCGTTTTCTCAGACGTCGAGAATGTGTTTAGTACAAGTATGAATAAACGTTAATAGCTGAAACTGGGCGGCCAGGCTTGTATAGACACTAATACAGCCTTGGACGCAGATATGGCTGTGTGGTGAAGAAGTTCGAATTGTGACCACAAAGTTTCAAGTTCGATTCCAAAGCTTGACACATTAGACATGTATAAGTGCTTTCTACCATAGCCTGTAACTGATGAATAACTTGTGAATATAAGTCGGTACATAGCAACTGAATACATCCCGAAATGAGCCTGTCATATCCGCACTCACACACACACACACACACACACACACACGCACGTGTGTGTGTATGTGTGTGCGTCTTTGTACTTGTGTTCGTCCCCTACCACGGCTTGACAGTTTGTGTTGGCTTCTTTACATCCCAGTAACTTAGCGGTTCGTCAAAAGGGACCGATAGGATAAGTGCCAGGCTTAAAAACCCACTGGGGTTGATTTGTTCAACTGCAAGGTGGTACCCATTATTACTTGTTCTTTGACCACCAAAAGCTGCAGTTAAGTTCTGATCTTTGTAGATCTTAAAATATCTTTTAAGGCCTCCATTAGGTTTATATATATGTATATATATATATATGTGCAGGTGTGTGTGTGTGTGTGTGTGTGTGTGTGTGTGTGCATGCGCATGTGTGTGAATGTGTGTCTGTGTGGTTGTGTGTCATTTGTGAGTATTGTGTGTGTATGTGTAAGTATGTATCATTATCCGATGTGTATTGGCGGATGGTACAAACATCGGTGATACGAACCCCCGTACGACCGGCGCTTCACAAACGAAGCCCCTTTAGATATTTGTTCTGCATCTAGTTACAGACACGCCGTTTCCACTATCAATGTCAGCAATGCAATAAACTAATGATTGGGCGTTTAAACCTATAACCTACGATGCTAATGTTCACAATTCTCGATTTTATGCAATATACAAAATAAGTATTCTTGAAGGAGGCTTATGATGGATAACCTGCTGTAAAATACAGGCGATATTATATATTTTATTGGAAATATAAATATTCCCTTCATAGTGATGAGTTGTGATTCCCTGTTTCTGTATGGAATTTTCCAGAATGCTGACACAGTTTCCAGTATGTAAAACATCCTCTTTTGCCATATGTTTGCCAATCAATTTTGGCTAAACTGGTTATTTATTCACAGCTTCCGTTCTAAAGTTACAATTCTTACTCTGCTTTATTGCATGTTTTTGTTAGTGTTTGATGGGAAGGTTTGAATTCTGATCGTGTTACGCAGCGATCAGAATCAGGGCCAAGTATCTTTTTTTATTCATTCACTTTTTTTAGCAGTTTTTGCGAGTATTGCTCATGTAGGAGCTTTTCTTATCAAAGACTTAACTTGATGTTTTGTAGCTATGTTTAATTCTAAATTTAGTTTTTGAAATGGTTCTTTTGTCGTTTTCCCATTCTTCTCACAACTGTCTTTATCTAATCATTTCTTTTATATTTATCGGAAATAGTAGATAAATGTTTGCTTTTATATCTCATCTAATCTAGTTCGCTTCCAGTTGAACGTATTATGACAATAACTTATCCATGGAACTGATAAAGTATTGAAACCCATTTCGGTATTTCTTGTAAATGTGGCCATCATATTCTCCTTACCTTTCCTTTCATATACGTGTGCGTGCGTGTGTGTATATGTGTGTGTGCGTGTGTGCGTGTGTGTATCTCTTTGTGCATGTGTGTGCGTATCTCTGTGTGTATGTGTGTGTCATTTCTCTAACCTCTCATTTTTTAATTCTCTAATCTGTTTCTTTATGTCACATAATATTGTTCTTTCATCTGTATTTCGTTTCGAAGATTCGTTTAGTGCTTTCCTTTCAAACCAAATTTCATACGCATTTCCCTTGAGCTCAAAAGGGAGATAAGAAGAGAGGGGATGAAACTGAATCATTTTTACATAAGATATAGAAATATGAAGACACGGAGTGGCCTAGTGGTTAGGGTGTTACACTTACGATCTGACGATCGTGGATTCGATTTCCAGACTGGGTGATGTGTTGTGTTCTTGAGCAAAGCACTTCATTTCACTTCATTACCAAGGAATAAACCCAACGTTTCCATTGCCTGTCGTATAAGGCGACTAAAAGGAGTTGAGGTATGATTTGCACTCCGTCCTCGTAAAACCCTCACCAGAAACGATTACTCAAAACAGGCCTGAGTGTCGGAGAGTTGTCGCCTGAGTGGTGCATCCTCCAGGTGTAACTAGTTATCACCAACAAATGGTGGATGCAGCAACGTGGTGTTTAGCGTATGCTCTCATCTTACTGCTACTGTTTCTACCCAGACAAATGGATGAAAACAACCAAAAATATATGGAGGCCAGGCCACAGAAAATAATTGCTAAATCATATATCTAAAAATGATCTAAATCTTGCTGTAATGGAACGTATTGGGGAGAGTTAAAACTTCTAACATCATAGAATCAGCACGTGAGTTTTAATCCGTGATTTTATCTAACAGCAGACTAAATATATTTTAATATATCAAGTATACCACAAAGGCTTCGAGTTGGCAGAATCGTTAGCACGCCAGACAACAATGCCTAGCAGCATTTTTTCTTTCTTCCCGTTCTGAGTTCAAATTCTGCCGAGGTCGGTTTACCTTTGAACTCTCTTGGGTCGATAGAATAAGCACTTGTTGAGTACTGGGGTTGATGTAATCGTCTTATTCCTTCCCCTGAAATTGTTGACCTTGTACTAAAATTTGAAACCAATATATCAAGTATATTACGAAGATGTTGAGCTTGCAGAATCGTTAGCACGCCGGGCACACTGCTTAGCAGCATTTCGTTCGTCTTAACGTTCTGCGTTCAAAATCCGCCGAAGTCGACTTTGCCTTTCATCCTTTAGGGGTGGATAAAATAAGTACCAACTGAGTACTGGAGTCAATGTCATCGACTTACCCACTACCCCGAAATTGCTCTGGTCTTGTGCCAAAATTTGAAACCTATATATCTAAGACACCCTCACTTCAAAACGTCGTGCAGTGAGAAATACACTTGTCTTATTGCTCGAAGCTTTAGGGTAAGAATATTTACAACGGACTAAATTCGGGGTAGGGAGCGAAACAGGAAGTTTTAGCTTTTATTCCTATATTTATATATATATAGATAATGAGTTTGAGTATTTTGAGAGAAACAGTCAACACTGAAATTCGAACTTCGAATGCAGACTTAATACGTCAGGAAACTACCACTTCACATAACGTCTTTCACCGCTAGCCAATAAGGGAGCCATTACATGGTTTCGATGCTTGCTAGAAATAACAGCCACATCTTTCAAACAAGACGACCGTGTTTTTTATTAAAAAAAAAAAAATCCACGTTGGGTAAATTAGTTTTAGATATGCTATATTTAAAAAGTGATGGGGAGTTGTCTATTGTTATGCTTTCAATATGGCTGACTTGGGACTAAGCAATAAACACAACAACCCCGACGATATCGACGACGTTCCCCATATTTCCAGATACAGAAATGAATATCTTTTATTGCAGTAGCGTGTCTTCTATAGAGATAGTTTGCATTTTATTGTGGAGTCTATAGAGAAATAAGATGTCTATAAAAATTCTATAAAATGTTTACATCAGAACGAGAGAAAATATGTCACCAACTACACCAGATCTAATGAAACAGGATGTCTGTAAGAATATTGCGAAATTGTTTACAACTGGACAAGAAAAATATGCCATAATTATCATTCCTATGCAGCAAGGCTATATACAAATTATACAGAATAAAAAAGTAACCACGATTCTATGATTATTACACGAAAAAAAAAATAAATGCAGTAGTCATTCAGCTAACTGCTATTTACTTTCTTTATATGACAAACTCCAATTTATACTGTGAAAGAAGAGTCAATTTTCTACTTTTAAAATAGGTAAATTGAGATATCTATAATTTTATTCAGCTACGGTCGGCGTATGTGATACTTTAACTATGGAACCAAATAGAAGGCATAATCTATTCTACATATAACATTTGTATTATTTGACATACTGATAAGCTATGGAACGAAGTCAATGATATAATGTATTATTGACACATTCATATTATCGATATTATTCGTAAGACAACTCAGTGAGTCAGTTCCTGTACTTTGTTCACTGAGACTGTACGTTCAAGTGAAGCCCCAAGCACATTTCTGTGATATGATAATAAGAATGTAGCACAGCGTATCATGATATTTTGAAGATTTATCCAGGCAGTCATATTACGTCTACGATTTTGTTCCATAGTTACATATAGTTCCTTCGTTTACATTATTTCTTCACATAAAGATAAGAATAATAGATAGCGATTCTTAAGGTAAGTAGTGGCGATATGTATATATGTATATATATATATATATGTAAATGATAGGCTTGCCTCAATCCTTCAGGGGTAGTCTGAAGCATCCAAGCAACCAGGGGATGTTTAAATTCGGAGGCACTCCTGGGAATCACCTGTGCGGGTACCGTCTTGGTTAGAGGGCATCCAGAGGCAGGTAATTTACTGTTTAAACCGTAGTTTATAATTATATTTATGTGGAAAATGGAGCAACAAATACAAGAAGAAGCAATTCTGTTGGGCTAGTTAGCCATTGTTTTATTATGTGGAGGTTATGTAATGAGTCATTGTGGATGTTATGTAATTAGTCATTTACGCACGTTTCAATCTGGCCGATGGTTTGGCAGATCTCTTCAGAATGTTGATGAGTATGTTAAGAATTCATGGTGTGAGAGATGTAGGAGAAGTGATTAGTGGATATATTAATGTATTAATATATGTTAAGAGTTCATGGTGTGAGAGATGTAGGAGAAGTGATTAGTGGATATATTAATACATTGATATATCCACTAATCACTTCTCCTACATCTCTCACACCATGAACTCTTAACATACTCTTCAACATTCTGAAGAGATCTGCCAAACCATTGGCCAGATTGAAACGTGCGTAAATGACTAATTACATAACATCCACAATGACTCATTACATAACCTCCACATAATAAAACAATGGCTAACTAGCCCAACGGAATTGCTTCTTCTTGTATTTGTTGCTCCATTCTCCACACACACACACACACACACACACACACACACACACACACACACACACATATATATATATATATATATATATATATATAAAGTATATGATTATAAAAATATAATTATAATTAAGGGCGCTGGAATGCCAGTGCCTACACGCTACAAGTAGATGTCAATTACCTAAAGTCCACTCTAAATTTGTTCTCTATTTATTACCCCAGGTCGAATGCGAGGTAATGAGCAAGAAGATTTACAAAATTTCGGATAATCCTATATCCTAAGATTTCATGCCCTGTAATAAAGATTATTTTGCAATCCTCAGTAGAGATACACCGACAAATATATAAGCGAAAAATACATATACAGGGTGCTACATAAGGACAGATTTATGGTTTAAAAAAAAACGCTTAAGTCCGGGCAAGGTTGTTTATGAAAGACCAGCAGTCGCCCATGCATACCAGCCTTCCCTCTCCACGCCACCAATGTTATCCAAGGGAAAGGCAAAGGCTAATACAGCTTGGCACCAGTGATGTCACGACTCATTGCTACAGTTGAGATAAACTGGGGACAACATGATATAAAGGGTCTTGCCCAAGAACACAACATACAGCCCGGTCCGAGAATCGTACTCATTACTTCAAAAGAGTATAGTTTTCATATATGTTCTTTCTGCTAATATGATATTACTCCTATGAATGTTTCATTAACTAAAGAAACAAACACTAGAAAAAATACGATTTCGAAAGAAATTAAGTATTTCATCGTTTTCTATAAATTCACAATAATCTTATAGTTTTTAAACTAGCCGTGTAATTTCAACTGGTGCTGAGTTCAATCATTTGTCTATCTGTGCTGCATTAAACCTGTAAATATAATGTTTTGATGCAATATTTATAAGATATCTAAGCTTTAACAGGATTAAGGTAACTTAAAACCATGACATTTAGAAGTAGGAAGGAAGCAGAAACATCTCATATTGTTATGAAAGGATTTCTGCAAACCATTTATCATTTAAAGCTTTCTGCTAAGTATTCACGACCCCACCAAAAAGAATGACACATACTTAAACAAGACTCAGATCCGTTTCGGAGAAAAATCTTTTGTTAGATGCGAGATCACAGAGATCAAGTGGTTGAAACGAAGATCGCTTTCTGAAGGGTATAAAAGCTTCGAAAAGGAAGCGGATTGTCTTCGGTTAGCTTTTAAGCCTTGCACTCTGAAGAACACTATTAATATCTACCCCCCACCCACATATTTGTAGAACATTCTCATCAAAAGTTTTACTAGGTGCAAGCAATACAGACCTGAAATAATTATTTGGAATAGAAAATGGAAGTCATGCATAGTCATGAAGTTAGCTGCCCTGCTAATATGAACATCTCTTCTAAAACCAGCGAGAAGGAGGATTTCTATAGACAACTTTATAAAGGTGCAGCTCCTCTATTCTGATTAAAAATTTATATTTATACCAATAGTCACTATTGCATTTGGTTATGTTTATCAGCAGCTTGTAAAAGCTAGGATATTCAAACAAAGAAAGAGACCGGCTGGCATAAACTTTTAGTGCAGGAGTAAAAATATTCAAGACTTTCTTAAAGTTCGAAATGCAATTTTTATTGTTATTGTTATTCAAATTCAGCAACGTAGCTGTTCTTTTGTTATAAACAAGCCTCTTCCCTCTAAGAAGAATTCTAACAAACACAAAACACAGTGAAGAAACATATATACATGCATACGTACTTACATATACATACATACATACATGCATACGTACATACATGCATACATACATATGTCCCGGAATAAATAAACGATTGTCCTGGAATAAATATAGAGTATCAGTCTGGACAAACCATCCGCATGCCCTAGTTTTTTTTGACGGTAAATGTTACATCTTCTAGTCATAATTCAATAATGTAGTGCCCCGTCGCTGTGTGTTGGCATTCCTTTTTTTAGAACCGTACATTGACAGTAGTGGGCGATGATCCGTTTGTAGACAGAAACTTCTTCCATGAATAAATTTGTGTAATTTTTTACACACCGAATATAATTGCTAACGCTTCTTTTTCTATCTGATTATGGTTCCTTTCAGCTGGTCATAACGATCGTGACGCATGGGCTTTAGCCTTTTTACTCCCATCGTCATATTTGTGCAGAAGCACGGCTCCTAATCACTCGCATCTGTAGCCAATATAATATCGAATTTTGGATCAAAATGCATTAACGATAAGTCCGATGTTAAAATGCTTTTTAACTCGTCAAATGCCTTCTGGCACTTACCAGTCCAAAACCATTTTGTATTTTTCTTTAACAGATCATTGAACGGGGCCCTTACATTAAGTATATTGGGAATGTAAATTTGATAACTTACTAAACCCCCAAAATGCTTGTAGCATAGTCACATTATTCGGCGTGGGAATAAATTTTATCGCTGTAGCTCTGGATGGATCTTTTCCGTCCGTTTTTATCTATTATCTGACCCAAGTATTTAACTCTTTTCATAAAGGACTCGCATTTTTCTCCCGTTAATTTGAACTCGTATTCTCTTATCTTCTCGAATACCCTTTTAACGTGTTCTACATGTTGTTCATGTGATTCACTTTTTATTAGAATATCGTCTAAATAGGCGATAGCAAAATTGCAGTCACTTTTACAACGAAGGAAAGCTGCTTAAATTTAAATAAGCCACAGTGTGTATTGATGGTTAATAAATGTGATCACTATTCTTCTACTTGGATTTGTAGATAAGTCTCGGAGAGGTCTAATTTTGAGAAGAATTTCCCTCCATTCAATTTTGCAAGCACTTCCTCAGAACTCGGCAATGAGTAGTTATGTGAGATTAAGTAGTCATTCGAACCTGTCAAAAAATCTGCCCTAACTCTTAACTTGTTATTTTTCTTTTTTATGTAGACCGTAGGTACTGCCAGGCTAAGTGGTCCGTCTTCTCGATTATTCCTAAGCTTTCGAGTCTTTCAATTTCATTGTATATCTAGTCTATTGTCGTAAAAGGTACATTACATGTTGCACTTTGTTTTACTGCAAATCTTGTCTTTGGTTCCGTGCAAAAGCTCATTTCTCCGAGAAAACCCGGAAATAAATGTTTCATTTTTTTGTTTCAGTCCCTCAGCCGCATTCGAACCTTCGACTGAACCGACTATATTCCCACATAAAACACTCATGGGCGTATTCCACAATTTGAATATTTCCATCTACTTTGTGCCGAATAGATTAACTGATTTTTTTAACACATATGTTTTTGCCGTTTTCGTTTGGACACGAACTGTTACGTTACACACAAATTCACCGACAAAATACAGTCTTTTACCCATAACACCGTGTGCTACTTTTGTAAATTTACTTAATTTCAGCTTACCGACACACTTCCAAGTTTTTTTCGTTCACAATGGTAATATCACTTCCAGTGTCTAACTGCATTTTTACTCTTTTTTTTAATTTTCACATTTACGAATTTTCTTTTTGATATATTACCATTTTCTTTCGACGACATTCTGTTCATTCTTTTTCCTTTGTTCCAACGTTTTGTCATCTTACTTTAACAGTGTGCTTTTACGTGTCCAGTTTTTCCACAACGGAAGCATTCCGCCTTCTTAAATGGACAGTTTTTCCTCAGGTGTAGACCTCCAAGTGTAAAACATGACTTTATTTCCTGATTCTTGTCCTGTTTGTACTGTATTTTAGTACACACTTGATTTCTATTCTGCCTAATTCGCATTTGTTTCACTTGGGAGCAATTGTTATGTTCAATTTTCTCTGAGTCGAGTCATAAATTTACCATTCTTTCACACTCTTCTGACACTTGTAAGTTTACAGCTTGGTTTTGTTCCAGCTTAGCGAGAATTCTTGTTCTTACTTTTGCGACTTTCTCTGTAGTTAATTCCTGAGTAAATATCAGGCACTTGAACACATCTGGCTTTAATTTGTCCAGTTTGAACTTTTCACATTCCCTGTTAACTCTACCAGCATATGTGATATAGTCCACCTCGTTGTTCTTTTCTAGATTCAAACATTTTAAACGTCTGTTGAACAATGAGCTTTTCTCACTAAAAAGTTTACTCAATATGTTTATTGTATATTTAAAGTTTATATCCTTCGTTTGGTTCTTATCGAGTTCGCAACAAAATCTGGCGAGAACATTTTTCAGCATTTCCTAACGACTTATTCTTCATTAATTGCAGCATCTGTTGCTATAACAGTAATTGTTGTCGCTTTTGCTGCTGCTGCTGCTATTGTTGTAGCTTCTACTGTAGTTCTTGCAGTTGCAGTTGCTCTTTCAGTCGCTGTTGTTGCTGTTTTTGCAACTCGAGTAAACCGGACAACGAATTTCCCATAATTTTACGATTTTTTTCCGTAAAACTCGCAAAAAAGAATGACTTTTGTGAGGTTGCTAATTCCTTGTCATCCCTGTTGTAATCCTTAATGTCGGATTGTTATAACGCCCACTCCGGTATAGCAATATAGTTAGAAAGACAAGTAAAACCACGACTATCTATGACCGTTTACTTCGTACTCTCTCTTTATACTGACCGACGTCACCTTATTTATAGCGAGTAATACATACCACTCGTCACGTAGGAAGGGTGTACTATTATTACTATTATCCCCACAATAGGTTTCCATAAAAATAAATCAACCAGCTAACATATACATTCTAGGTATAGTCTGTAAGCGGAACAGTAAATATATGCAAGATTTTCACAAGTTAAAAAAATGTGTCATTGCTTTTTTTAACTACGTTCCAACGATAGAGATTTGTATCTTTAATAGAAACCAATTCCTTCCTTAAATGAAGAATTCAAATAATTAAAAACAGAAGGGAACATACATAAGTTGACCCCAACGGTATTCGAGCTAAAAAGGCAGAGATGAAGAACGAACACTGTGAGGCAGGCGCGGTTGCGTGGTAAGGAGCTTGCTTCCCTACACCATGGTTCCCGCTTCAGTCCCACTGTGTGGCACCTTGAGCAAGTGTCTTCTACTACAGCCTCGGGCCGACCAAAACCTTGTGAGTGGATTTGGTAGACGGAAACAGAAAGAAGCCCGTCATATATAT
>NC_068995.1:15465463-15468877 GCF_001194135.2 Octopus bimaculoides
ATATATATATATATATATATATATATATATATATATACATATGAGCATATCTATAAACAACTGAAAGCGATTTGCTATAAGCAAGTGTTTTAGAAGTGGGCGGCACCGCTCCCCTGGGGGCTGTGAAAAATTTTATACGGGTATTGGAGGCAAAGCGGGTTGAAGTAAGAGGCGACAGATAGTTGCATCTCTGCAGTTTATTTTCCAGTCTTTATCTTCTATTTAAATATTAACTTTAAAAAAATTTTTTTTATGTAATATGATAAACAGATTGTTAGTCGTAACATAGTAATAATGGCAAAAACAAAGACGACATTAAAAATAATAATAGACTTTGAAATGTGAATAAGTAAATAAACAAAAGCGACTATATACCACCTATGCTTATATGTGGTATATTTTCGCTTATAGTAGAGCGGTACTATGATAAAGTAGTCACTCGCATCAAACCAGTATCGAAGACTAAATTACGTATATGTGCATTAGTAATGTGTAGAGGCGCAATGGCCTAGTGGTTAGGGCAGCGGACTCGCGGTCGGAGGATTGCTGTTTCGATTCTCAGACCGGGCGTTGCGTGTGCTTACTGAGCGAAAACACCTAAAGCTCCACGAGGTTCCGGCAGGGGGTGGTTGCGACCCCTGTTGTACTCTTTCTCTCACTCTTTCTTCCTGTGATGGACTGGCGTCCCGTCCAGCTGGTGGGGAACACATACGCCACAGAAACCGGGAAACTGGGCCCATGAGACTGGCTAGGCTTGAAAAGGGCGAAAACGAAAACGAAACATTAGTAATGTAAGGTGCAGCATCGTAGAAGCGGGGTGGTGTTGGAAAAGTGTTAGTAAAAGAAAAAATGCGAGAGTTTGCAAAGTTTGAGGAACTCCGATATAAATTAGCAGCGGTCGTAATATTGGTTTGAAATTTTGGAACAAGACGACCAGCAACTTTGGTAAGGGGCTAAGTCGATTACATCGACCCCAGTGCTCAACTGGTACTTATTTCATCGACGCCCAAAGGATGAAAGGCAAAGGCAGCCTCGGTGGAATGTGAACTCAGAACGTAAAAGCGGACAAAATGCCGCTAAGCATTTTGTCCGACGTGTTAACGATTCTGCCAGCTCACCGCTTTAGCAATGGTAGTAACAATAGCAGCAGGAATAGAATATGTAGCAGTTATAGCTTAACGACAGAAACAAGTTTGAGCCACAACGATTAGGGGTATGAGACGTTTTGGAGCAGTCGTGTTGCCGCAGCCCATTTGGCGTCGGTGATTCAACGATGTGTTAGACGATATACGTTTTAATGTTTCTTTTGTTTTTAATATTTCTCTCGTTTCTTAACAACGGTATTTCTTCCGACTTTACACTCTGAGTTCAAATGTAGCCGGGGTCGACTTCAACTGGTGCGATAAACAAGAACTGGAATGAGACCTAATGCTTATGGATGCCAAAGCATGGCTGTTACTCGAGCAGGTCGTCCGATTACAACGCATTTACGTCAACTCACCAGGGTCACTGGATGACTCACAACTTATGCAGGACAAAGTTCTTACACGGAGAATTATTGATGTGTGACAGTTACGTATGAATAAGCATGCGTGTTTGTATGTATGTATGTATGTATGTATGTATGATGGGGCAGCCATCATGTTTTTATACATGCATATAGGCATGCATGCATATATGTATGTATGCATACATATATGTATGCATGCATACATGTATGTATGCATGCATGTATGTATGTATGAGTACGTTCATGCATGTATGTATGTATATATGTATGTCCATGTACTGATATATGCTTCTGTATATATACACATACATGTATCTATCTATCTATCTATCTATCTATCTATCTATCTATCTATTTACCTGTCTGTCTGTCTCTAAACGCACACACATGTTTGCATGTATAAGCGTGTATGTGTGGGTATATTTCCATCTATCAGTCTTTCTATCTATACGCACACACACACACACACATACACGCACGCATGTGTACACACACATCCCTACAAACACACATCCGTACACACATCTATACATACAAGTACACAAGTATTTATTTCGGAGTTGTATACACATATTTCGGAGTTGTTCTCGTTTGAAATTTGAGGTTGTGTCTTGAAACTGAAACCATTATATCGTACAAGAATCATTCCAGCCATCTAAATTCTCTTTTCATTCACTCCGCGAGGTGTCAGAAGTTTCGTCTGAAACCTAGTCACTGACATACTTCCATTGCAGTTGTTCAAAATCCAGTTACTGGATAGTTGTTATATACCTCAGGGATTGAACTTACGAAAATATATAAGTCTGTTATACAGATGGTATTTCACTTCTTGGTAATATGTGCTTCGAACATAAACCAGTTCACAAATGGTTAATATGACCCTAAGTATTGTAGTTAGCACTCGGTGATCTGAGTCTGCGACCCGATTTCAACTTTCAGCTGAAGTAACCATACTTCATTTACTCTGCTAATGCCTTTGGGAAAGATACGAGATGACCTACAGACTATTCATTTCGATTAATCAGCAAATCGTGTCATTATATTTATTTAAACGAATCCTGTATGTTTCCAAGTGGATTTGAGACCGACGTTAATTATAGATAACTCTTTCGAATTGTTTTCGCTTGTAGTTGAAACATTTTCTGTTCTATTACACAATCCAGATACTCATGTATTCTCATTAGGCATGCATGCCACAGCCTTTTCAGTGTCCCGCTATATTAATCCAAGTTGTTTTCTCTATGCGAGCAATCAATTTTTCCACCCATTTTGATATACTAAAATCACCGTTCTCGTGTATGACACACAAGCCTTCTGCCACAGGGACGATCTACTGTACTGTTGAAGTTCTTGCGTAACTCCAGGTCATTTCTACTTGTGTAGACTTACGATCGTCCACGCGTGTCCGTCGTGTTTTGTTTTCAGGCGGAGTTTATTAAGGGCTATATTATCAAATCAAATACGCTCTCTTTTACGATACTGCAGTGTATAATTTGAAGGAGGTGCAGCTTTTATTTCTATCAGGTCTACTTTGACGTTCTCCTGGTATACTCTTCATGTTAGTGTGCCGCCATTTTTCTCCCAGAGCAATTTCTAGAACAACCCGAGTCAGATCTTTTTCTTCCATTAAGACTTATAATGTATTGAGTTGTCCGGAAAGTTCGTGCCGATTTATAGTAGCTTACCTTTCGACTTATTTGCCATGAAACCACTTCAGTTCTGGGAAGAGGGCATTTTCAAGTTAAAAGAAAGATGGAGACGCATTGTGCAACAAAATGATTTATATTTGGTTGATTAAAAATGTAATGGCAAGTATTTATTGATCTTTTTGTTTCTTTTAAAAATCGGCACGAACTTTCCGGACAACCCAATAGGTGTAATTTTTACAGAAACACATGGCATTT
>NC_068995.1:15470623-15473123 GCF_001194135.2 Octopus bimaculoides
TGTATTTAATGATTCCGGAGGGACTCGATCCTGGTCTACCGTAGTAAAAATAACTCTAGATTATGCCCACAACAGCGTATATATGAATATGTATCTGTATTATATATATATATATATATATATATATATATATATATATATATGTGTGTGTGTGTGTGTGTGTGTGTGTGTGTGTGTGTGTGTGTAAATATGTCTCTGTGCTTGTCTATATGTGTGTGTACATGTCTATGTTTCTGAAGCAGAAATGAGAGAGATAAGAAATCACATCACCTCACACACTGTAGTGATATCAAACGTGTGATATGAAGGTGTGTGTGATATGTAAGTGTGTTTGTACGTGTGTGATTGTATGATCATATACAATATTGATAGTGTGTACGGGTTGGGTGAATGTATATATGCATATGCGCATGCGTTTTGTGTGTTACGTACGTGAACTGTCTGAAAAATCATATGACCAACGTGTGTGCGTGTGTGTATGTAAAAAGGAGGGAGAGGAAGAGAAAGAGAAAGGTAGAGTGTCTGTGCGTTCGCGTGCGTGTGAGTGTGCGTGCGCGTATCTGTGCGCGCGCGTGTGCGTATATGCCTTGTATCCGACCTTCAATAGTGATAGTGTTCTTTGCTGTATGTATACATGTGCATTTTCTTTTCTCATCGTTTAGACATAAAAGACAAGCTGCGTTTATGACCCTTTTCCCCGTCTATATTTTATTTTTTAGTGTCGAGATTAAAGGGGACTGGCTCGAATACTTGCAACAAGGTGAACGCCTTCACTAAAGGCACCCCAGGACCTGTTGATGATGTTAAAATCGGGTGACGGATAAAATTTACTCACCAATTAGTCACCGACAGGATTTGAACCCAGAACTTAACTTAAAACATCAGGTATGGCGCACTAACGAGTCCTGAAATCCTCCATCCCAGGTCGTTATTTTATTTATCGATCCCGAGAAAATGCACGGCAAGTTGGAGCTTTGCATGGCTGTTGTTGTTTAGGCCAATGTTAGCCCTGATCAAGGGGTCTTATGACCAGAGCTGACATTGGCCTAAACAACAACAACCATACAAAGCTCCAACTGATCAAGGGGTCTTATAATCACAGGAGTTTTAGCCTTGACCATCCTGTCTATTTTTCTAGACACATTTCATCGTTGAGTACATTATCCAATGTGCCCTTCATTCTTTTTAGGATAGGAAGGTTTACTGTCAGCAGAAACAGCTACGGTAGTGTACATCAGGGTAACTAATGACCATTTTGGTGATCACTAGTTATCCTGATGTGCACTACTGAAGTATCTGATCAACCTAGTGTGGCCCTTAATAGTCCTTTCTATTGTAGACGCAAGGCCTGAAATTACATCGACCCCAGTACTTGACTGGTATTTATATCTTCGACCTCGATGGTATTTAAACTCGGTACGTGAAGACGGACGAAATACCGCTAAGCGTTTTTGTCTGACATGCTAACCATTCTGTCAGCTCGCTGTCTTAAACCTAATAGTAAAACAATCGCCCCCAAGATTTAAAAGAATTAAGACTATATCTACCAGGGAAACATGAAGAAAGGAGAGTTTCGAGGAAAGAAACTACTAGAGGAGAAACACGTCTTAACATAGAGGGTAACAATAGTAAAAGGACGGGAACTATTAGAACTATTAGAAAGGTAAGTCACTCGATTAGTAAGCTCAAGAAGATCCAGAGAATAAAATTCATCGTAACAACTGATCTTAACCTCCAACTTGGATTTAAACTGAAAACAGTTTTCACAGTAATACTGATTTCAAATGTTGGCATAAGGCCTGCAATTTTGGGAGAGGAGATGAGTCGATTACATCGACCCCATTGCATGGATGGTACTTATTTTATTGACTCCCAAAGGATGAAAGGCAAAGTCGACCTCGACGAAATTTGAACACTGAACGTAAAGCCGGAATAAATGCTGGTAAGCGTTTTGTCCGGCTCTAACGATTCTGCAAGCGTACTGCCGTAGTCATTACAGTATAGTAATATTAAGTTTGTTTGCAAAACGGCGAGCTGGCAGAATCGTAAGTCACTTTGGATGGTCTTTGCATATATTAAGGGGTTTCTTTCGGTGTTAGAGGAAAAACAAAGGAGAGAGGAAGACAATCAGGTGCAGAGGTCAAGAGATTCAGCAGCAATGGGGTCCCCACTCCATTTGTGAGTTTCATGCTTGGTCATTGACTCCTTGTTGAATTACACACCCTTGTAGACAAGCATCGTGTTTTTGTTTGTATTGTCTGAAAGTCCATTCACATATCATACACAATGGTGACACCCAAGAGTGGAGTTACCATTTTAATCGCCAATAACCCGACTATGAAATAAATAGCTCTGATTACCCGCAGTAGAAAGTGTTTGATATGACCTGACATAAAAGTCCTAAGCAGCGGCAAATAACTTTTATTTGATTGACACACATACGTGTCAAATTGCATTACAGGTGTAAATACAAGGTGGACACATAATTTTGATACAGTAA
>NC_068995.1:15475623-15479580 GCF_001194135.2 Octopus bimaculoides
AACTCAGAATGTAAAGAGCTGGAAGTAATGCCTGCCACCAAGCATTTTGTCCGACGCATTAACAGTTCTGCTAGTTCGTCGCTTATTATTTTCATAATGTACGAAGTCTGTCTATAAAGACAGCGTGCAAACCTGGCGGCTCAATGTGCTTGCGACAGCAGTGGTTTGTAAGGATGGCCTTGGACTCCATTCAGTGAACAAATAAAGGATTTGGAAGAACAACGTGTTTGTTAGAATTTCTGTTTCTAATTAAGAAAAACCATTTGTTAGGAATTTTCTAAAGTTACAATAGGCCCAAGGGGGAAGGATTGTTTGAGTAGCAAGCAAGTCCATGAAAACAGGGCATTGGAACAGGAAGGAGAATGAATAAAATACGAATAAGTTAAAAAAGATGGTGTACACACCACATTAAATTTGAACATGTTGCTGTTGCTTAGCTCCAGATTAACCTCGGTCGAGCAGACTTATGATTGAAGATTTGGCTCGCGATCGAAAGGTGGTGAGTTCGATTCCCGGCGGCACGTTGTGTCCTTCAGCAAGTCACTTTATTTCATGTTGCTTTAGTCGATTCAGCTGGTAAAAATGAGGCACAGGAGTGGCTGTGTGGTAAGTAGCTTGCTTACCAACCACATGGTTCTGGGTTCAGTCCTACTGCGCGGCACCTTGGACAAGTGTCTTCCACTATAGCCTCGGGCCGACCAAAGCCTTGTGAGTGGATTTGGGAGACGGAAACTGAAAGAAGCCCGTCGTATATATGTATATATATATATATGTATATGTATGTGTGTGTGTATATGTTTGTGCGTCTGTGTTTGTCCCCCCCCCCGCCAACATCGCTTGACAACCGATGCTGGTGTGTTTACGTCCCCGCAACTTAGCGGTTCGGCAAAGGAGACCGATAGAATAAGTACTAGGCTTACAAAGAATAAGTCCTGCAGTCGATTTGCTCGACTGAAGGCGGTGCTCCAGCATAGCCGCAGTCAAATGACTGAAACAAATAAAAGAGTAAAGAGTAAAGAGTGACTGTAATTCAAAGGGCCAGCCTTGTCATATTCTGTGTTACGCTGAATCCCCCTGAGAACTTTGTTAAGGGTACGCGTGTCAGTTGAATGCTCAGCTAATTGCACGTTGATTTCACAAGCAGGCTGTTCCGTTGATCGGATGAACTGGAACTCTTCGCCATCGTAACCGACGGAGTCCCACAAAGAGATATATATAATCCTGCCATTTTCTTTTAGACTAGTGTATCTTGATCATTCACAATCGAACAGCACAGTGGCGTGGCTAGAATGTGTGCCACCCAAGGCACCCTTTGAATTTGCCACACACCCCTTACAAGTTTCTACAGCAGACCCAAAAGTTCCACATCTGCCATAAAAGTGCCGCCCGGGTGTAGCTATCCCCTACCATCCTCACCCCAAGCTACTCTACTGAAACAACCTCAAGGTAAAAGTAGTCTAGCCGTGACCACACCTTCATATCGCTATCTAAGCGTTAGATTGTGATAGCAAGGAGATCTAGCTGCCATTTCTAGCAGGTTGAGTGATACCATAAAGAAGGATGCCTCACTGGCTTGTTTTGAACATGTTTCAATTTGAGGGAAAACATTTGAAAAACGTAGAAGTGAAACGATATCTCAGTATTAAAAAGAATACAAATATAACCGTATGAAAATACGTGTACACGTGCTAAGTATGAACGCTGTTATATGATATTAAATAAACAAATACAGAAAGAAGAGTGCAATATGATAGCTATAGATAAGATATCAATTAGTTTTGGCGGGGAAGTTCAGTTAACACTGCAGGGGTTCTTAACCGGGATGAGAAGTAATCGTACCCCGTAGGGATATGGAAACTAAAGGCTGTGGGAATTAGACTCGATCTCTTGTATCTTTTTCTGAAAATAAATATAGAGAAATTCTTATGATTTTGCTTCCTGTTCTGTCCCTGGTTATCCATATGTAAAGCATTGGTGTCTTTTGAAGTCATACTAGCACCTAAATAATTCCGATTATAAAGACGATTATGATGATTTTCATAGGCTGGCGAAGGAAGTGTAGGGACATTGTGGGTAATACTTTGAAGGTTTGTAATTGTAAAAAGGTTAGGAACCCCCCACCCCATCAAAACGACTACATTTAGCTACAGTTTTCTTAAGTGCAGTATATTCAAAGTTGTATAATTCAAATATAAAGTTAGCGTAACTTATATACGCCACGGTTTCGCATATGAAATATTTAAAATTTTAGAAAATGAATTGGTTGAGTAGGTTATAACCTCCGGTGTGAGGATTAAACAGGAGATAATGGTGGTTTGATAAGCGAATATAGATTTAAATATTGGTTAAGATGAACAGTGGAATCAACTTCAAGATCAAGGGTGTAATAGAAATGCAGTTTTAAGGCTACATGCGTAGTGCTTAAGTAGTGCAGAATGCATATACAATGAATACAGTATATCCATAATCAAAAATATACTTGAGGATCCAAGAAGGAGTGTTTAACATTGAAATTAATACATGTTGGAACAAGAGGGGGTTCTGGCTGAAATAGAATAAGTACAATGTTCAAAATCCATCACATACATACATACATAGCTACATACATAGCAATTTGGGATAGAGAAGACTAACTGTGTATAGTTGTGGAAATTAGTTGCTCAGAGGATGTTAACATAAAGCTAAAGATCAGTGAAAAAGAGAATACCTACGCTGAACTATAGAGGAATCCGCAGTTACTCTATCCAGATAACAAGTTCAACTTTATACCTGTAATAATTGGGGCTGTGGGATATGTAATACACTGCCTAATTACCAATCTTGAGAAATTAGGCTTCTCAAAACCAGAAAGAAGAAAGCTGATGCGAAGACTATAAATCCAAGCCATCATTGGAACTGTAAAAATCTGTAAAACTTTCCAGAAGTTTATCACTTAAGTATATATGAGCATGTCCAGACATGCAACTAAATACATGAGAATACAAAAATAAAACAAAACACATAAATCTGCACATATACATACATACATGTATGCAAACATACTATATATGGATACATACATACATACATACATACATACATATATATATACATACATGCATACATACATACATACATGCATGCATACATACATACATACGTACATACGTACGTGAGCAGGCCAACATTCCTCTTCATCGGAAGGCTACTCTCTCGCAGGGTTATCCATATGCAGGTGAGCAGACTCTAAATACATACATACATACATACATACATACATACATACATACATACATATATACATATCTATACACTCATATATACATACATTTATACGTACATACATACACACACGTATATACGTCTGTGTATGAATACATTTACATAGGTACATGCGTATAATCCCTTATGTATGATACATATGTACATATCCACACACATATGTTTATATGTTTCTCAACCAGGATGGTCATAATTGGAATGCGTTTAGTCGGGCCCACTAGATCAGTATTGACCTAAGTCTAAACAACGATGACGACGACGACGACGACGATGACGATGATGATGATGATGATGATAATTACGACAAAGATGTCGAGATACAGCTGCAAAGCTTAAATCGACGTCAAAAATAAAATGGTCCAACACTAATCTCCTTAAATGAGGTGGAAACGACTTCATGAAGATCCGAAATATGTACTGCATCAAATACGTTGACCAACTAAGCAGTTTGACCAATTGACTAATATAGCAAGAAGGAATAGTTCTGCTCAGATAGTAATGTGTATTCTATTGAGTGTAAACCTTGTGAATTCTCATTTAATTAGCAGTTCATCAATCGTCTTCGTTTAGAGTTTTGTTACACACACACACACACACACACACACACGTGCGCGCACATGCACAGAAATGCACATACACACACTCGCATTTATACAAACAGATATATTAGTACATATATATATATATATATATATA
>NC_068995.1:15479949-15485135 GCF_001194135.2 Octopus bimaculoides
TTATATATATATATATATATATACTTATATATATATATATATATATATTATACTAGCAAACGCTCCCGTCCCTTGGACGGTGTAATTTATTATAATAGCGCACTACTTTGGACGGTTTAAGTTGAATTAACCCACAGTTAGAAGTCGTTTCAAGTTGATAAACGTAAAATGTATAATTACCAATTTCGTTAACAGTTTATTATATGGTATTAAGCAACTTAGGTAATGAAGACAAATTTTTGAACACAAATTTGGCAGTTAGTAATAAACGAAAGTCCATGAAATGTGATCGCAATTGCAGTAGGCATTAGAAACCCTATATCAACCAACGTAGAACTGTCCATGGGAAAAGCATGACGTTCGAAGGTCCAATCCGACAACTTTCAGTGATTTACCTTGTGCTTTGCTAATTGTCGTGCTGAAGCTGAGTTTGAGAGGGAACTGCAGTCTCCACAGACGGTAGGGGCAGTCTGGCGGGGCTAACAGAATTTTCGGAATAAAAACGTGTCCCATGATAATTTGGGCTTCAATGACGTAGTCCATCAGTTGTTTGACCACAGGCCGAGTTCCATTGCATAGTATGGGTGCGTTCAGATTGCGTAGAAGGATGTCAGGACAACCGACTTTTAAGTGAAGTTCCTGGGGAGGGAGTCCTGGAAGATGTTGTGATTTGAGAAATTCTGTTGGCTATACGACACAATATCTGTGTAACTTTGAAAAACCATATATTTTCGAACGGTAAGTTCAGCAACGCCACCAAGCCAAACAACTACGCTGTGTTGATAAAGAGCAATGAGCCAGAAACCGGTCCACAGATCTTGTTTTGTGCTGGATGGGAGTGCTGGATTCCCTGTTCGAAAATATAAGGACACAGATATTGTGTCGTATAGCCAGCTCGAAACGATGTTTCCTGGGACTAAACAACAATATTGTTTAACTATCAATTAATTATATTTTTTCTTTCTTAGATCGAGTTCCTTGATCTGCACAGACGTTCCGCCAGTAGTCACTGTTCTCCATTGCTGACTTGAACTCGGGAACTGATAAACGCTGTCAATAACTAGATCACTAGTTTATCAACATAGGTTGTAGCCGGTTAACCTCTGCCCCCGTGGTCACGCATTGGTTCCCATAGTAACTCACTCTTGATACTTTTGTTCCCGGCCCGATAGCAGTGTCTAGCAAAATGGAGTCTCCTGACTCTGACCACTACTGATATCAGGTGAAAGTCCCTCTAGCGGTCTCTGTTGGTGACTCTCTGTTGCCGTTCGATATTTAGTGCGTACGGAGTAAACGGGTGTAGCACCAGTCTGGTCGTTCCTGCAACGTTTTTATCAGTGTCCAAGTCTCGGATTCGTAAAATAACGCACTTACAAACGTTTCTTTGAGTAACATGGATTTTTTCTTCTCAGGAGCGATGACTGCCAAATCCTGTCTAGTATTTATGTAGATACCAGCATACGCATATACACACACATGCACATGCAAACACATATGTTTTGTTCTTATGTTTGTATTTTCGAGAAAGAGCTGGTCACTTTACTGAAGAAAGAGTCTCAAAACATTGGGATGCTATCGCTTTTCGAATTATGATGTTGCTAGTGCTAGCGATATTTGTAAATGCACTGTGATAGTGAAGGTTTTCGTTGAGATTCTAGCAGCTTAAGGCTATATAATATCGTCTATACATAGATATATGAATATCATTCATACATACATACATACATACATACATGCGTGCGCATGTGTGTGTGTGTGTGAGTACTGTATGTACGGATGCACACACTAAAGCGTTTCCTGCATGAACGCATGGAATGCATGCATGCCTAAGGTATACAAGTAAATGCAAATTACAAATCAGAATTTAGTATAAGTTTTAAACATAATTTATTACGAGAAACAGGTGACTTCCAGAATTTGATATAAACTTTTATGAGGGACAGCTGGAAAGAGCTTAGCCTATGTGTACCACTGCTTCAATAACATGACTTGAATTTTTTTACATTACATTCTCCATCTTAAGTACCTCGGTGCTGGGATCTCGATCATGAGCCGAAGTTTCGATTCGTAGGCCAAGCGATGCGTTGAGTTCTTGAGCGAAGCACTTCCTTTATCGTTGCTCTAGTCAATGAGTGCCAGCCGAAATATGGTTGAACCTTTTCTCTTTCTGTAGCTATAATATCCTGGATGTTCCGCTAGGAAAATGAATACTGGCCAAAAAGGTTACTATCTGCTCCCGCGCTATAAAAATTCATTGTTCACTATGTACCTTGCCTTCACCCACTGAGGACCTCATAGCACATCCGAGCATACAGTGGTTTATCGTAAGAGAAATATGGTTGCGTCTCACCGCTATCCTGAGTATCTTAGTATAGTTTATACTGCTGTTAAGGCGCGTGGCCTAGTGGTTAGGGTGTTGCATTCACGTTCGCGAAATCGTGGTTTCGCCCCTGGACCAGGTACGTTGTGTTATTGAGCAATACACTTCATTTCCTGTTGCTCCACTCAGCTGTAAACGACCAATCCTTTGACCGACTGATGTCCACTTCAGAGGGAGTGTTGTGATCTCGGTCACTTATATGCCACTATATTTATATAGATGACCAGCCTTAGGACTTCAAGGACTCTAAGCAATAATGTCCAAATTTTACCATTTTTATTACTGTTGTAGTTGCTGTTTTCTTAAGGTCAATCGTTATTAAGGAGACCTACGATCAATGATGCTCCAGTTTTTAATATTCGGTTTATTTTGGATGGCGTTGAGGACAATGTTATCCAATGTTCAAACGGTAGGGTATGATTTGTGGGAGATGTCGCCGATATTTCAAACAGATCTTAAAGCACCATTGCAGATGGTTCCTCATTAATTGTACAGTTGCTGCTGCTGCTATTGCTGTTGTTGTAGTAATAGTAGTAGTAGTAGTAGTAGTAGTAGTAGTAGTAGTAGTAGTAGTTGTTGTTGCTGGTGGTGTTGTTGTTGTTGTTCTTCTACTTTTTCTCCTTCTTAAGAGCCCTGATCGAGAAGCTTCGTATTCAAGTGCTTACCAGCAATGGCCATTCCATATTTTTTCCTAGGCACCCAAGGCTACAACATCAACAAAATGAATAAAAAACAAACAATCACAGCGACATCATCATCATCATCATCATCATCATCATCATCATCATCATCATCATCATCATCATCATCAACAACAACAACAACAACAACAGCAGTAGCAACAATTGTAACCAACCGCAACAGTAAGAACAACAAAAAGAACAGCGATAATTATAACGGTAACAACAACAACAACAACAGTTACAACAACAATCGTACAATTTTGTTATTTGTATCCTTCTAAAACTATGCCTTCAAAAGGGAACAGAAGACGTTTTATTCGGAGGGAAGTTACCAATAATATACTGACAGCCTATCCAGGAGGTAACAAAGATTTGGTGTTATATCAACTCAATGTCATAGCAACCTTGTATTATTTGAATTATCCAACAGAATCTTGTTGTTGAGAAAGAGATTAACCTAATTATATCAAGAAAGCGGCTGGCAGGAGAAAATGTTATATGTGTTTCTGATAGAAATTCTATCCAAGATGACGGAACTAAGAAAGAAAGAACTCTAAGTTGTCTGTTGATAGATAAGGAAGATACTAACATGAAAAATGAGAACGGTATACGAAATATTGAAAGGAGCTATATTTAGCCTGACATCATTTTCACATTTAAACGTCAGCTCCTGTATGCAGTATTTAGTGGAAGGTTAAACAAACCGACTTTATAATGTGCGCACATGTGTATGCATGCTTGTTTATTTGCATGTATGTTCATTCATGTGTGTGTGTGTGTGTGTGTGTGTGAGCGTGGTGAACATGTGCTTGCAATTTCAAGACATGTGTTTGTGTTTTATGCATTTCTGTACATATGCATAATATGTTTTGATGTTTTGAAGTTCAGATAAACAGAGAAGTTGCCATATCCACAGAGCCAAGAGTTTACGTTTTAGCGTAAAGGCATGCAGAAATTCATTCACGCACACACATGCACCCACACGCACACACACGCACACACACACACACACACACACACAGAGGCACGCACGTACTCATACGCTTTAGTCAGTTATTATAGCGCAAATACATTAGCACACAGACAGATGCACAAATGTATACACCCATAAATAATACGCATGATGCACAAAAAGGTACTTTTCAAACTGAGCAACTCCCTCGCTCCCTACGGAGCAGGGGCCATCGAACCCTTTTCTTCACTCTGAGCTGTCTTTTACTTGTCTCCTGTTAGATCCTTGCTATTTCGTGCAGCTTCCTTTAGAATTTTGCTGCACCATGTCATGTGTTTCCCTAAAGGAAGGCCTTCCTCTCCCTGGTCTTGTTGGTTTTGTGTGTAAATTAAACCGGGCATTCCATTCAGCCACTTTCGAACGCTTTGTCTGTTGGGGAAACCTTTGTCCTTAGATTATATATGCTGATTGTAGGTCTATCTGTTCATGCTGACCAGCTGCAGATGCTATGTGGTGGTCCCGTGGTCGGGGGTTTAGATCTGACCATTGACACTCTGGTGAAATTCGAACTCGGAACATTAAGAAACATCATCAGCTGCTTTAACAGTCTCTCCAATCTACTGTTCTGAATTGATACTTTATTTATTGACCGCGTAAAGATGAAATCAAAGTGGACCTCGGCAGGATTTGAACTCAGAGCGCAGAGAGCGGGAACAAATAATGCAAGGTATTACACCTAACGCTCTTCAACGGCTCTGCTGAATCGGTGCTTTAATCGGTTACATCTCTGTTTCACCTTTAGTGGTACTGTCCCTTAGAAACTAAACTAGGCACCCTCTGTGTAGTCTCTCGAGTTTGCCAAAAATAGCAGCCAAATCGCTCTTAAATCACACTTTGCAATCTTAAAAAAAAGACATATTAGATAATTTAGTCCTTGATCTAAATAAAACCCGTGATGGTCACATTTCGAATGCCTTTCATGATAGGTATGCTCGACCGAGGCTAACCTTGGGCTAAAATAACTTCAACAGCATACCACCACCACTACCACCAAGAACATCAACTGCAACATCAACATCATCATCACCGTCACAGTCGTCGTCGTCGTCATCGTCGTTACCATCCTCCTCCTCCTCCTCATCATCATCATCACCACCACCACCACCACCAC
>NC_068995.1:15485346-15485984 GCF_001194135.2 Octopus bimaculoides
CACCACCACCACCACCGTCATCATCATCATCATCATCATCATCATCATCATCATCATCATCATCAGCAGCAGCAGCAGCAGCAGCAACGGCAACAACAACAACGACAGCATCATCAACAGCATCATCCATAACAACAAGTTACAAAAACGACAACAACAACAACAATAGCCACAATTACCTTTTCTGTAAATACACTGACAGTCGCCATTATTCTCGTGGGATTATATAACTTATTACAATTTCTCAGTGTATTTATTATTCTTTCTTTTTTAATATCTTTTTCATATATTTTCAATACATTTTGCAACATTATTTTCAATTATTATTAAAATAACATTTTCTGTGAATAACATGATAATTTCGACTTTTCCTCGCGGGATTATTTCACCTACTTGAAACATTTTGTGTAAATAGATAGATATATATGCATGCATCCATCATAACACGCATATACACAACACATATACACATATGTAGGTATATCATGTGTTCATGTACATACACACACACATACACACAGAGACTTGTATACTTACACACAAAATTATATATACATATATATGCATATTTATATATACAGACGTATATAGATACACACGAAGTGATATATATATATATATATATATATATATATATA
>NC_068995.1:15486951-15490715 GCF_001194135.2 Octopus bimaculoides
ATATATATATATATATATATGAATATTCTTTTATTCTTTTATTGTTTTACTTGTCTCAATCATTTGACTGCAGCCATTTAAGTCGAACAAATTGACCCCAGGACATATTCTTTCTAAGCCTAGTACTTATTCTATCTTTTCTCTTTTCAAAAATAAAGTTTCTCCTAGCGTTCACTATTTTCCTCACGTTCTGGTCTAATGATCCTCCATGTTGTTTGTTTTCGTTCGGTTTCCTTGTATGTCCCCACTGTCATGTATTTGTTCACAACTTTAACCTTCCATAAATCCTAAATTTGTTTTTAGAATTTATGGGAGCAACTTTCTTTTGAAGACTCATATTGTCGTTGAATGTCGAAATGAGGAGTAGATAGACAGCCGACAACTGATGAAGTGTCCTTTCTCTGTGTTGACTTGTCCTACTTTTCATCTTTTCTCGTCGTTTACGTATTAAACTCGTTTGTTTACGTATTTCACGTTATTTGCACCGTTGGTAACGTCCTGTACCCATATATGCATATGTGTGTGCGTGTGTGTATGTATGTATTTATGTATGTATGTATTTATGTATGCATGTATGCATATATGTATGTAAAACAACGAAAGACAACATCGTTGCTATCATTTGTGCGACAGTTATATGTCTTATAACGGAAGAGTTTCTGTAAAGTTATATAAGCTTCATAAAATACTAGACAAATCTTCCTAAAATGGCGTCGTACCGCGTAAACACACACAGACATATTCTGTCTGTCTGTCTGTCTGTCTGTCTGTCTGTCTGTCTGTCTGTCTGTCTGTCTGTCTCTCTCTCTCTCTCTCTCTTTCGTATTGGATGGATAATGTGATCCTAGATTCTGTCGCTGGAAAACACGGGATGGTTGCGGCTGGAATGCTCTTGCTCTTAGGTTGTCTCCGTAAAAACTGACCTTGAAATAAACAATAATAATTACAACAACGATTACAGATTAATATGCCCCTGACGGAAATTATGAGCCACATAGGAAACTAATTATGAAGCCTCTGTAGCAAATCGCCCACTAATTTGTTGCTGTATCTCTTGTAAAGACTCTTCAACGATATCTGTTTCTCGTAATTTGTTTACAAGGTACTTCTCCCATTCGACCCCGCGATTTACACCTACCTCTTACCTTCTACTCGCACATAATGTGAATTGATGTTCCAGAGGATGCATCAAAACGTTCGACACTTCCTCTCTATAATGAATCCAACATGAAATCTCTCACCTATCATCGCAGAAATACCTGCTTCACCAAGCTCAGTGGATCAATAGACACAGCTGTTCTCCACCTGAATGCTTCCTGTAATTAGCAACAGCGTTCGTATGTCGGACAAAAACGCTTTGCGGTTTTCACTCATGTCTTCTTCCGTTTTGAGTTCAAATCACGCCCAGGTCGACTTTGCCTTTCATTCTTTATGGGTGGTAAAACAAAGAATCAGTCAATTTCTTGGGGTCGACTTCCATCCTTTCGGGGTCGATAATAAAAACTAAAAATCCATGATGATGATTTGGCGGAATTGTAAGAGTATCAGGTTAGATGCCTTGCGCTATCTGATTCAGTTCTACATTTGGAGCCAAATTCCATCAATATCAAAAGCATACACTCGCTAAACCGCTAGCCTAGAAAGACAAGTAAGGCAAATTCTTGAAACAAAAACTAATACCAAATATACGACAATATACAGAGTCAAGAAGGAGGTGAGCTGGCAGAATCGATAGCACGCTGGGGAAAATGCTTATCGGCATTTCGTCCGTCTTTATGTTCTGAGTTCAAATTCCGCCGAGGTCGACTTTACCTTTCATCCTTTCGGAGTCGATAAAGTTGAGCACTAGGGTCGATGTAATCGACTTAGCTCCTCTCCGAGAATTGTTGGCCTTGTGCCCAAATTTGAAACCAATATACAGAGTGAAAAGAAGGGTTCTTGTAGCTGGAGAGACATGTACCCTTCTGAATGAATAACAGCACCACTCAATCGCAGGTAGATTTATATCTCAGTTGAATTGCGCCAGTAAATCATAATCCTCTATTAAATTATCTCCTGATACTTTGTTTCCGTGCTGTAGTGCAAATCTCTCCATCTTTGGACGGTTCCAATTGCATATTAGGATTTTTTTGTGGGAAGAGGTTGCTAGTCTTTCACTCAGCCCTTGTCCATGGGCGATGTGAATGACCCACCACCACCGCAACCATTCTTGAGGTGCAAGTTTGCCGATTTCCGAGAGCGAAACAGAGAGAGAAAAATGGCTCCCTGTTCTAGACTGGCATTTTACAATATTTATCGACCCTAGTCTTCTCTCGATTTTACAGTATTTATCGATCCTCAAAGAGGAAAGGCAAAAATCGACTTTGACGGGATTTGAAATCAAAGTGCAAAGAACCAGAACAAACACTGCAAGGCATTCTATATGACACCCTAGCAAATTTGCCAATTCACTGCCGTTTATTAAATTATACTAATATCCCATTAAACTAATTGTCCGAGAAAAACAATTATACTTATTTATAGCAATAAAATAATTGTGCACAATAACATCATTATTCCTAAAATTACGTTACATTCCAACACCATTAAAACAAAAACAAATCTTTCTATACTCAATTTATCTAGATTGACTGAACCGTTGAAAATGAAGTTTCAAAGCCATGACCTCCATCAAGTATCGAGGTTCTACCTAAAGAAGGAATCAATATATGCTTCGGCTAATGAGTGAGTATTGTTAGATCTGCTAGAAATATCAGCCAAAATCATTTTCAAAATCTACTCTTCATCCTTAAAAGAAACTTACTGCATACTGAACTAACTGCATATTGCAACCCACAGCATGCTGTACATGAAAAGATTAGCAAAGATCTAATGATCATACCGACAATGCATTTTGTCATGTGTTTGTACAATCAGAGCTAAACTGGAGTTAAATGATGTATGTGTTTTGTTTATTCGACGTATTTGCTGCAGTTTAGCGTTTAGGGAAAACTTCCTAATGCCAACGACCGTCGAATCACCTAAACGTCATAGACCAAGCGAGACAACTTACCTCGGATCGAAACCAAATTGGTGGATATCGATAGTTTGCCACTAGTGTGGCTTTTCAGCACCACGTACTTGAATCATTCAGCACTGAAACCGTGCTGAATGGGTATACAGAAATAGTGTCAGAACTATTTGATGATGCGCTACGGCGAAGCACATATGAAAGTAATTTAAATTACTAACTAAAAGGTACAATATACATATGTGTATCTTCCTCTCTCCCCCTTTCCCTCTTCCCCCCTATCTATCTATCTATCTATCTATCTATCTATCTATCTATCTATCTATCTATCTATCTATCTATCTATCTATCTATCCTTTACTTGTTTCAGTCATTTGACTGCGGCCATACTGGTTAAAGAAATCTACCCCAGGACTTATTCTTTGTAAGCCTAGTAATTATTCTATCGGTCTCTTTTGCTGAACCGCTAGTTACGGGTACGTAAACACGCCAATATTGTTGTCAACCGATGGCGGGGTGACAAACACAGACATACAAATACATACATACATACATGCATGCATGCATACATACATACATACATACATACATACATCATACATACATATACGACGGGCTTCTTTTAGTTTCCGTCTGCCAAATCAACTAACAAACCTCTGGTCTGACCGAGAGTATAGCAGAAGACACCTCTCGAAGGTGCCATGCAGTGGGACTGAACCCGGAACCATCTGGTTGGGAAGCAAGCTTCTTTATT
>NC_068995.1:15491182-15491574 GCF_001194135.2 Octopus bimaculoides
GTGTATGTATATATACATACATGCATATATATTCTCTTACTTGTTTCAGTCATTTGACTGTGGCCATGCTGGAACACCGCCTTTAATCGAACAGATCAGCCCAGGACTTATTCTTTGTAAGCCTAGTACTTATTCTGTCGGTCCCTTTTGCCGGGGACGTAAGCACACCAACATCGATTGTCAAGCGATAGAGTGTGAGAGATAAACTCAGACACACACAGACATCCACGCTCGCACACATACACACACACACACACACACATACATACATATATATATATATATATGATGGGCTTCTTTTAGTTTCCATCTACCAAATTCACTCACAAGGCTTTGGTCAGCCCGAGGCTATAGCAGAAGACACTTGCCCAAAGTACTTCGCAGTGGGACTG
>NC_068995.1:15492358-15501477 GCF_001194135.2 Octopus bimaculoides
ATATATATACATAGCTATCTATCTATCTATCTATCTATCTATCTATATATGTACACACCAGTAATATATTAGCTTCAACATAAAACTATTCTAACCAATAATATTGTATCTCTACTATCGATTGCCGCTTTCACAATCAATCTATTTTCTCAGAAGAAAAGATTAATTCTTTAAAGCCCCATTAAAGCTACTGTTACTAACGTCGTTATGCGTACATAATTCCTTTTTAAATTTATCTCTACTGGTTTTCTGTAGAAATTAGAGCCATTACTGAAAGTTACGATGATTCGTTTACGAATACGTCTGTGTAAACAATGCGATCAAAAACAGAATAATAGGTACTGGATATATATGCATATTTCAGGAGTTATTGCCTTTTCTCTAGCACCACATCTAACCCATTAATCGTCCACGAACATTGCTTAAATAGTCACTAAGTTTAGCAGTGTAACACACTTTGGGCGAAATGCTTAGCGGCATTTCGTCTGTCTTTACGTTCTGAGTTCAAATTCCGCTGAGGTCGGCTTTGCTTTTCATCCTTTCGGGGTCGATAAATTAAGTACCAGTTGCGTACTGGGGTCGATTTAATCGATTGGCCTCCTCCCCCAATATTTCAGGCCTTGTGCCTAGAGAAGAAAAGAAATTGAACTCATCTTTTAAGGCGGTGAGCTGGCAGAAACGTTAGCACGCTAGGTGAAATGCTTAGTGGTATTTCGTCTGTCTTTATGTTCTGAGTTCAAATTCTGCCGAGGTCGACTTTGCCTTTCATCCTTTCGGGGTCGATAAATTAAGTACCAGTTGCGTATTGGGTCGATCTAATCGACTGCCCCCCCCCCCGCAAAAATATCATGCTTAGAGTAGAAAAGAATATACTTAGAAGTGTATTATGGCTGCATAACGGAATACGGTGTCTCTACCAGCAATTAATATGTGCTGGCTCTAATTTGCATAGAAAATCTGTAGGAATAAATTTAAAAGTGAATGAGTCGCACTGCTAACACAGGTAGGACACAGTATAACCGTTAAACTTTTAATATACTTGGTAGTATATTATGGTTGCATAACGAAATACGGTGTCCCTACCAGCAATTAATTTGTATTTAATTCTACATTCAGTGAACCTTATCTCGACTTAGTACGGCCACTAACAAGCGCAGTTTGGTCAATGATTATTTAATAATAGTGCAGGGACTTAAAATTCTGTTCAGGTCATTCCAATTTTGCTATCTTCAACTATACAGAGATGCAGTCATCATACACATTAGTCATTACATATATGAAAAGAATAGCATTGTACTGCCTATAAACATGATCGATATGAAGCTGAACAAACTGAGGGTCACTACAAGTACGTATTCGTCCATTCGAATTCTCATGATTATGAATACCCAAGCAGAAAACACAGCTATTTAATGTTTGTTTATTCTGCATAGGTTTCGAATCTCTTTGCGTGCGCGCCATGTGTGTATGCGTGCATGCTTAAAGAGAGCTAGTTTTAAAGACAGTTTACCTGCTTATAGTTTTATGTACTCGAACTAGAAAAAAAATCTGTGTTAACTATCATTCTTATCGATATACATTGTCTGCAGAAAAGAACTAACTTCAACTCTAATCTTTTTTTTTTGCTCTCTACTTTCAGGTTTTGGTGATTTTTGGTGTAGAATGACCGAGATACAGAAAAAAAAATGTTAGCACAGTTTCAGTACCTCATTCGTATAGCATTGACCAGGAAACTTATTTGTTTGAACAACTTAATTATCCCTACCAAAATATAACTCATAGAAGCAGAAATGTTATTGGAAACATACAAATAGTAAAATGTTAGCAAAGCAAATGCTAAATTTCTCAACTGGAATCGTTGTTTTATGAAGACACATCCTGTAAATCTATTATCTGCAAGTATATCAGTTTGAACACAAAATTTCTACGCTGTGTTAAACCGTCAATTTAATTTTTTCATTCCTCATTTCGACACGGGGAACATTGGTAAAGAAATTTCGACTGTGCAAACAAAGTATTGTTCTTTCTATTATTTTTTACGCTTAGATGCTTTTCCGTGCATGGCTGAAGCTGCCAATAAATTATTCGATTTCATATGTTACTGCTGAACATGGTGAGCATCATATAACAAGCAGTTAGCTTCGGCCAAACTAAAAGCTGCGATGCGGTTTCAATCTATGCTTGGGGCTGTTTTATTTCATATACACTGCTAAACCTGCTGCGAAAGGGCTTGAGTGTCATTATGTTTCCATCACATATCCCTTAAACTATTAGAACGGATTTCTTAGTCATGAAAGTGAATTAATATGTTTAAATCAATAAGCCAAGCGAGATGGTGCAATGCCCTTTAACTTCACAGATCATTTTATGTTAGTGAGATTCATGCGGCTGAGGATTAGCTCGAGCATCTACAGGTCAATAACCATTTGAAAAAAGCATGAGCGAGTGTTAAGGGAAACGGCGGAACGGGTGTCTGAATCCTCAATGTCCCAGGCGTGATGCTAAGCGATGAGATATGGTACACCTGTCACACGAATTATAAGACATCCAAATATTTAGAATATAATAGTTTTCTTCATTAGCATAAGACTATTATAAAGGAAAGGAGAGAATGAGTCATTCTACTCATATATAAATCATACATACTAAACGCAAAGTTTTGTTGTCTCTGTCCACTACGCAAGTGGGTTTTGGTGTACCCCGGCCAGTATGTGACTCCTTAACCGTGTATAAATTTCTATTGCATAATAGAATTTGTCGTTATCTCTGTAGGTATATACATGTATTTTGCTGTTATATTAGTACTAATATCAAAAATAGCACCCATTTCTTCGCAGAGAGTAGTTTCAATCTTGAGATCGCTGGGTTATTGGTTCAGTGCACTTCCACTGTTCCATTCTGTTTAGTGAGTGATTTAATAACTATGTAGGTGCGGGCGTGGCTGTGTGGTAAGAAGTTTGCTTCCCAACCACATGGTTAGGGTTCAGTCCCGCTGCGTAAAACCTTAGGCAAGTGTCTTCTACAATAGTCTCGAGCTATCCTTATGAGGGGATTCGGTGGACGGAAACTGAAAGAAGCCTGTCGTATATATATATATATATATATATATATATATATATATTTTCGTTTGGGCTTCTGCAGTGTGTGAATAGATAACTGAAAAAGCTGGAGTCAACAAGGAGTACAGTTGGACATTTATTTTCAATCCAGAGCATCCTGTCTGTCTGTCTGTCGTGGCCTGGAGATAGTAGTAGTCACTGAGTGTATCAAGAGATGTGTTGCAGCCTTCACTTAATGGTCACTACTAACTCCAGGCCATGACAAGCAGATAGAATGCTCTTGAAGCTGAGAATGTGAATTTACGGAGTCAATATTTACATATCGCCTGAGAAAACACAACTAGATCTCACAACGCAGGGAAATGGTTACATAACCAAATACCTGCAAGCCTGGAGAACTACGTTGCATGGAAACAATTGTAGTGATTGCAAATAAATGTTCAACTGTACTCCTTATTGACTCCAACTCTTTCAATTATATGTATATATAATGTGTGTGTGTGTGTGTGCATGTGTTTGTTTCCCCCACCATAGCTTGAGAACCGGTGTTGGTTTGTTTGCATCCCTGTAACTTAGCAGTTCGGTAAAAGGAACCGATAGAATAAGCACCATACTTAAAAAAAAGAAAATAAGTACTGGGATCGATTAGTTCGACTAAAATTCTTCAAGGCGGTGCTCCGGCATGGCAGCAGTCTAATTACTGAAACAAGTAAACGATAGAATATAAAAGAAAGTATACTGTATTATTTCTTTCACAGTCTGTTCTGGGCTATATTACTTTTATTATAGCATCCATCGTATAATATTTATCTATTTGCTTATGTATTCATTTCTGTGTATTGGTCTGTATGTACGAAATATAGTAACTGCACAATACATGCTGCAGTATTGGGATATTAAGTTAGAAAGGCGTCATTTCACTCTGCCAATACTCTTAGAGTTATATTTGACAAACTACATGCACAGATTTACAAGTTGCAAATTTTTCTGGGTGTCTTTTCATTTGCCATTTTTAGTTCAGCCAGAAGCAAATCAATTCTTGTACATATTTAAATATGTATTATTCATGGTTTATAAATAATACATATTTTCGACTTCAGGAGACGAAGTACTTAGTCTTTCGCAGCGAAATTTGAACTTAGAAGTGTAGGATTTCAAAACTATATACAGCAAAGCATTTCACCTGACATATTCTAGAATATCTGGAAATATCAATCGAGAAATAAAAACCCAATTCTTTTCTTCAATCGCTTGGAGGTCGACATCTCTCTTGAGAGATCTATCAAAATATTTCTTTGTTTCAATAAAGTCTTAATATTTTATACGTTTCAGCCCAAAGGCTGTGGCCGTGATGGGGCACCGCCAGTAGTATTGATATTGTAGAGTCAATTGAAATGACTTCAATATATTGGTTTATCGATCCTGGAATGTGAACTTGATAGAATTAGAATTTAGGACAATGTAATTCAAAAATATAGATTTGAGCCATGAACGAAACATGAATATTACAACCCTTGCTGTCTATTCTATATCCATCTCTCTGAGGGAGACTAGAATAAAATAGAAGAGGTCGAAATATTGGTTTCAAATTTTGACACAAGGCCAGTGATTTCGGGGGAGGGAGTAAATCGATTACACTGACCCCAGTGATCAACTGGTACTTATTTTATGGACCCCGAAGAGATGAAAGGTAAAGTCGACCTCGGTGGAATTTGAACTCCGAACGCGAAGATGGACGAAATGCCGCTAAGTATGTTGCTCGGTGTGCTACCGATTCTGCCAGCTCACCGCCTTAACAAGTCGAAATATTGATGTTAGCGTCCTTTAGCTTTTAAATTAGTATTCATTCAGCAGACTTACCATCAAAAGTATTCCGTCTGTACAATCCCATCTTTTTCTGGACATAATGTATCCAAGATTACATCACTGACTGAATATTTCCATTCATTTTGTTTTTAAAGACAGTAGAGAGTTATTTGAGAAATATTTGACTATTTTTTCTAGCTGGTTGAGCGACCATGTAAAGGCATTCTCGCTAGCTCATCAAACTATTGACAAACGTGGTTATTGTGGATTTTGTAGTTGTGCAGCGCAAGGTCGGCTCTGAACGAACAGATCTATATCCAAAGACATGCCAGTCTTCAACATTCCATTATTTTCCAAGCATCGTAATATCAAACTCTATATTATATTACCCACTGTATCCTATATTTATTTTCAGATACAGCAGGGTGTCAAATGAGAAAAATTTGGCTGCTATTTCTAGCAGACCGATCGATGATTTCTTTCATACAAGTCAATGTACTCCCGTTTTTAAAAAGTACATCTGTTTCCTGTGAATCAGTGTAAATATTTCTCTTTCTACGCAGGTCTCGCAAGATCATGAATCTACGCCAGCTGTATGCTTGTGGCAAACAATTTTTTTTTTTGAAGGAAGACCAACATTTGCCTATGCATTCAGGATTACCTCTCCATGCCACTGGTACTTGTTCTAGGATGGGCCGATACCGCTTGATACCAGTGTCATCCAAGGAATTACTGTAAGAAAGCAAAGAGCCAGAACAGACATCACACGGCATCCCATCTGATGCTCTACTAAGTTCGCTAAATCCACTGCTTTGTACTGTCACCTTTTTTTTTTACTTCAATGGCTGCGAGAGAATGAAATCCACAGTTTATCTCGGTGAGATTTGAACTCAGAATGCAGAGAGGTACCGTTGAGTATTTTATCCGATTCGTTAACGACTCTGCCAATTCACTACCCATGAGGCCGATTGCCCATAACAGGAGGAGGAGGAGGAGGAGGAGGGAAATAGATGGCCATTTTAATGTTCATGCATCCAGGAAGTTTTTTAATAGTGTAAGTGAAGTGAATAGGCTGCAAGTGAGGTGTGTGTGTGTGTGTGTGTGTGTGTGATATTCAGGCATGCTAACATATTTGTCTCGACTCCGTGTTGGAAGTTTATGCTTGCTCTCTATGGTGTTTCAGGACAGAAGTGTGAAAATATTGATTTTTCTCTTCCGTCGAAGAATAAATTTAATTTTTCTTTTGTTTTGCTTAGTTTTATTTCTGTTTTGTTTATTTTTTTCTTTGTTACTTCAATTTTTATTTATCTATTTATTCATTATTATTATTTTTAGTTTTTGCTTTCTTATAATTTATTCATATCAGAAATGTACGGTTTCTGTCACATCAACTTAAATTAACAACAACTGCAAACAGCAACAGCAACAACAACTGCAACAACAACAACAACAACAACACCAGCAATAACAACAACAATAATGATATTGATAATAAAGCGAAACCAAAACCAAAGAAACAAGTGTATTTAAAAATACTTCAATCCCGAAATATTTTGATAGAAAAATAATACAAAGATGTCATCTCGTCTACAACGTCCGTTACGAAGTTATTTTCTACAAGAACACTTTCATTTACACTGAGAGAAATTACCAGGAAATTGATTTTTGGATTATATATGCTTATATTTTCTATTAACAAAAAAGTATTTCCACTTGAATAGAAGCAAACTATAGGCTTTCTATATTAGCGGCTTGCACAAACTGGAATTAAGAAATATTAAGAATCACATACGAAGAATAGTCTCTTGTTAGCAGAAATGTTAGTGGAGGAGGTCGGATAAAAGACTGCTCCGATTAAGCGTGAAGAAGATTAGAGAAAAAAAATTATACCCATTCTTGCCTCTCGATGATAAGTATATTGAAAGAATTAATAATTTTCGCCCATTTATTGTCAATGAATGACAATAGTTCTAATAACAGCGGATCTCGTTTAAATGAAAGCTATTCATCATTCTTTTATTGAGCTACCTCGTTATTTTTTGATATGCTATTCATGCTGCTGTATTAAACAACGGAAGGACGGCGTGTGACTTAAAAGTGGGGACCGAAGGAAAGTAAATAAGCGTTCGGGAATTTGGCCACCACGTTATCACCCTTGATAACACTATTAGGAACTTTCTGTGTCTCAAAGTACAGAGTTCGTTAACAGGATCCAGCTCAAGATATATACCCTGTCCATTCGACCTGTCATTATTTTCTAAAACGTAGTAATAGTAGTAGTAGCAGTATTATTACTAGGTCTCTTTGATGCTGTTGTAACCAGAACATGCTATGGCGATTATCAGGCAAGCTCTTTCTTTTTTATTGATTACAACAATGTTCGGTTTCCGATGTCTGGTCAGGTGATTGCACTGAAACGTTACATCCCACAGGATTTTGCAATCTTTATTCTCAGTGACTCCTTCTGCGGTTTGCTCATTTCATACCACGTCTTTGCTCTTTGTAGGTCGTGATTTGCACAGAGCTCCCAATGGATCATTCTTGCTACATTTTCATGGTGTCGTTTGTATTCTCGTTGTGCCAATTATTATTATTATTATTATTATTATTATTATTATTATTGTTGTTGTTGTTGTTACTATTATTATTATTGCCTTTGCACAGCGTCTATCGCCGGAGATGTACTGCCGTGTCAGCTGTTCACTACCAGTGAACTAAGGTAACACCTCTTATTTTTCGAGCACCTTCAGGCGTATTCTAGCGGTTCCAAGCAGTACTGTTTTCTGCAAATGCTCCACCCTTATGGCAGTCCGTATTTGTTCCACGTACTTCTCGAGATTTTTGCTCACTGTTTCCAGGGTTCCGACGATTAATGGTACTACTGCTACCTTTTTCATCGACAACAACTGCTTAACTTCCCAAGCTAACCTGTCATATCTCTCGATTTTTCTTTCTTCTTTATCGCATACCTTGTTATCAGCTGGGCATGCTATATCTATGATCCAGCATAGTTTGTTTTCTTTCTCAACTAAGACTATGTCCGGCTTCCTATTCTCTATCTCATGGTCGCACTGAATCATAAGATCCCATAGGATCTTTGCATTTTTATATTCGACGATGCCTCCGGGTTTGTGGTCGTACCAATTTTTTGCTCTGTCAAGTTCATACTTGTTGTAAAGTGTCCAATGGACAATCCTTGCTATATTGTCGTGGCGTCTCTTATATTCCTTCTGGGCTAGTGACGTACATTGGCTGGTAATATGCCATTTGGTTTCACCATTTTGTCCACAGATTCTGCACTTTTCACTTTCTGTTGTGTTGGCTATTCTGTATTTGATGTATTTTCTGTATTTTATTGTTCTTTGTGCTTGCTCTTGTGCAATACAGATTAGAGCCTCCATTTCCGGTTTTAAATCACTTTTAGTCATGCACAATCATCTTTTTTCTCTGTCAGTCTTTTCTTCAACATCCCTATGAAATTGACCATGCATTCTTTTCTTTACCCACCTATTTTCAGTTTCATTCGTTTTCACTTTCTTGTACAGTGCTTTATCTTTGCAATCTTTCATCCTACACAAGCCTGGCCTTCCTATTTCTAATAATAGCGGTTCTGCGGCATTTTTTTTACAAAGCTACAAAAAACCAAAACAAAATTATTATTATTATTATTATTATTATTATTATTATTATTATTATTATTATTATTATTATTATTCAGAAAGCGTCGAGCTGGCAGAATCATTACCGTGTAGATAAAATAAGTACCATTTGAACACTGGAGTCGATGTAATCGACTATCCCCACCCCCCAGATTTCAGGTCTTGTAACTATAGTAGAAAGGGTTATTATTATCATTAAGGTGGCGAGCTAGCATTACGGCGCTGGGCAGAATGCTTAGCGGTATTTCTTTCTACTTTACGTTCTGAGTTCAAATTCCGCCGAGGTCGACTTTCTCTTTCATTCTTTCAGGGTCGATAAAATAAGTATTATTGGAGCACTAGGGTCGATGTAATCAACTATCCCCTTCCCAACAAAATCTAAGCCTTGTGACTACAATAGAAATTTTTCTTCTTCTTCTTCTTCTTCTTCTTCTTCTTCTTCTTCTTCTTCTTCTTCTTCTTCTTCTTCTCCTCCTCCTCTTCCTTCTTCCACTTCTTCTTCTTCTTCTTCTTCTTCTTCTTCTTCTTCTCCTCCTCTTCCTTCTTCTACTTCTTCTTCTACTTCTTCTTCTACTTCTTCTTCTACTTCTTCTTC
>NC_068995.1:15502083-15505176 GCF_001194135.2 Octopus bimaculoides
TCTTCTTCTTCTTCTTCTTCTTCTTCTTCTCCTCCCCCTTCCTTCTTCTTCTTCTTCTTCTTCTTCTTCTTCTTCTTCTTCTTCTCCTTCTCCTTCTTCTTCTCCTCCTCCTCCTCCTCCTCCTCCTCCTCTTCCTTCTTCTTCTTCTTCTTCTTCTTCTTCTTCTTCTTCTTCTTCTTCTTCTTCGTAGCTATAGTAGTAGTAGTAGTTGTAGTAGTAGTAGTAGTAGTAGTTGCGGTTTTTCATTCTTGTTGTTACAGTTGTTGAGATGTGAAGTTACTTTCTGCACTTAGTAATAATATATTGCCAGATCGATTTATTAGAAAGACAGATATTTAACGGCCAGAGACAGATGTGTGAAAATCGATAAATCTATGGACAGAGACAACAGTTTGGACGCTGCAAATAGTACTTTTGATATGAAGCTTCGATTCTGAAACTAAAATACCAGGAAATAAGTGGGGAGGGGCAAAAACGTAGATGTCTCACACACACACACATGCATGCATTTGCTCGTCTGTTCGTCCTTGTCCACCATCCTGTATCACACCCTGTGTTGTTTAGCATTGTTTGTATTAAGTTAGTTTTATATATATACCCGTGTGACTCTCTCGCCTTCACGTATATAAACATGGATTCAGTTGGTATTAGAGGTGAGTACGTATACATATACTTAACCACGTGACTTAAGATTACGACCGTCTCGCAACCTTCTTCAAGTAACATTAATTTCACTATAAGGCGGCGAGCTGGCAGAAATGCTTAGCGGTATTTCGTCTGTCTTTATGTTCTGAGTTCAAATTCCGCCGAGGTCAACTTTATCTTACATACTTTCGGGATCGATACTTACATACTTTCGGGATCAATCGAATCGACTAGCCCCCTCCCCCAAAATTTCGAGCCTTGTACCTTGAGTAGAAAAGATTCTTTAAGGCGGCGAGCTAGCAGAAATGATAGCACGCCGGGCGAAATGCTTAGCGGTATTTCGTCTACCTTTACGTTCTGAGTTCAAATTCTGCCGAGATCGACTTTGCCTTTCATCCTTTCAAGGTCGATAAAATTTCAATCCTATGCAAGACAATATGCGTACATGTTTGCATTAAACAATGCAATTATATATTCAGAAATGAATGTGAATAAGGAAATCTAGCCCATCAGATCCAGATCAGCGGAACATCATGGCTACATGAACAGTTCGACTCTAAATATACACACATAATTTACTCTTTATATACAAAATGTATGGAAGGTCAGAATTGAACAAAATGTATCTAGGATAGTGGTTCTTAAACTTTTATAGTGTTCAGTTTTCTCATTTACTGAAGGGCTTTTTTCAAGCATCTCCTTCACACGTTTTGCCGATGAAAAGACCAATTATTTTAACCAAGCAGAAGTTAATTTTGCACACTGGTTCAATTATCCATATTATTTTTTATAATACTCCATCCAGCAGGTAACTCTTTTTAGATATGCACATGAAACAATGCAGCTTATATTAATTTTTCATAGAATCTGCTAAAAATGGCGGGGCCTTTATAAATAACGAATTTATATTGGACGTTTAACTCATCATCAATCATATATTCTCTTTATACTCATATATTCATCCTGACAAAAAATTGTTGTTAGAAGTGTTTAAAATGTAAGTAATATACCTGGTCAAAATATTTAATTTCTAAGAACAAGAAACACCTCTAAACATTCCGAGCTTCACACATCTGTCTTTTCATATTTACGTCACTTTTGTGAGCCCTCATCGCTCCCATAACGGTGACAGCGTTCAGTTTAAGATACACTACTGTACGAAAACAGCCGACTGTGACTTGCGAGCAAGTATGGTTTGGTAACATGTACCATGCTTTCGTTAATTGCTTCAGGTGCCTATGTAATCGAAAGCAGACATAGACACTCTCTTGGCACTATCATCCTTCGTTCATCAGGAAATCTCGGATGTGACAGTTGAAGAGGAGAGCGAAAGAGAGAGAGAGAGAGAGAGAGAGAGAGAGAGAGAGAGAGAGAGAGAGAGAGAGAGAGAGAGAGAGAGAGAGAGGGAGGAAGAAAGAGAGAGAAAGAAAGAGTCTGAAAATGTGTGTGAGAGACAGAGTATGTGTGTGTGAGTGTGTGGTGTGTGTGTGTGTGAGAGAGAGAGAGAGAGTGTGTATGTGTTAGAGGGTGAGTATATGTGAGTGTATGTGTGTGTGTGTGTGTGTGTGTGTGTGTCTCGGTGCGGGTGCGTGAGTGAGAGAGAAAGAGAGAGTGATAAAGAGAGAGAGTGGGTGCTGCACTACCATCCGACCGGGACTCATTACAGTTGAATATACTGGAAGAGTGTAAAATGAAGTGCCTTGCTCAAGGACACAATGTACTACGCAGTCCAGAAATTGCCCTCTCGATCTTTTGATCATCAGCCGAACACTGGGCTATTCACTTTTACAAACTGACCAAGAACTACATTATCAAACGTTCACTTCATGTTTTCAAACAAATATTAGGTATGACTTGATGGAGATTTGGTTGCTATTTCTAGCAGGTCAAGTAATGACTTCATTCGTTGTTAGATTACATCTCTTGAGCAATACTTCGTATTGACAGACGATCATCAAACCACGAGTCTTTCTTGAGGAGTTCATTGTTAATAGTTCTTATGGGGGATCATGTGAACAATATATCGTTTGTTATTTCTTCTGTTTAACAGAGATTCATACGTATGATGAAATACAAAACGATGGAAAAATGAATATCACTTTGGACTCTTTTTTTTATCTAGCATAATCTGTTGATTTCAGTTTTAATATTTCTATGAATGCATATGGATGCATGCATGCATGCATCCATGTATGTATGTATGTATGTATGTATGTACACGTTTGTTTGTATATATGTATGAATGCGTTTATTTATTTATTATTTTTTTTAAAGTTTCAGCTTAAAGCTGCGGCCATGCTGATGCACCACCATGTATGTGTGTATTTATGTATTTACGTTTTCATGCAACTATATACATCCTATAGGAATATACATATGCAATATGCATATGTGTCTATGTATTTATCTATGTTTGAATATATATATATATATATATATATATATATA
>NC_068995.1:15507245-15507614 GCF_001194135.2 Octopus bimaculoides
TGTACATTTTTATATACAAAAGAGGTGAGCCTAACAGGACACCTTACATGCTAAAATGAGCAGTCAGAGCCCAAACCACGGTTAAGAGTAATTTCGAAGGGGATGAAAAATAAAAACATTTTCAATAGTTACCACATGTACCTAGGTTTCAAACATCAATGAACAAATAAAATAATTTGTCATCCGTGTTCTCATCAGCATAGGCGCTATAACTAATATATATTTGTGGAACATTTATATATATATAAGGGCATAACTATACAAGAATGCCTCACGTTAACTACCGTAATAAACACATTTTTACCGAATGCGAGGAAATGCAGTCTTCAAAGAAGCTAGCCTTTTAAAAACAGACTGAACTATAGATCG
>NC_068995.1:15507624-15511949 GCF_001194135.2 Octopus bimaculoides
AGCCTTTTAAAAACAGACTGAACTATAGATCGCCGATTTCGTGATCATTATAGTAATATATAATCTTCACTCGTCAGTATAGTATAGTCAAGACACATAGAAATAAACAAAAAAATCAACATACCAAACGAACACCTCATGTATTCTGGACAGCAAATAGAAGATTGTTTATCCCTTATATATCTATGAAAAAGGCGGGCTAGGTGAGCAGACCAGAATTTCCCTCTTACAGAAAGACTGAAGCAATGCGAAATGAGGTGTTTTGCCCAAGAACATAACGTGCTGCCTAGTCAGGGAATCGAAAACACGATCTAACGATTGTGAGTGCAACAGCCTAACCAGTAGGCCACGCACCTTCACATATACGTACGTATGCATAAATATGTATACTCACATACATACGCACATACGTACGCATATATATATGCATGTGAAGGTGTGTGGCCTTGTAGCTTGACTATTAGACTCGCAGTAGTTACGTCGTGGGTTCGATTTATGTCGCGCCAGTCCACGCAATCGGAAAAGAATTTTGTCTAGTGCTGTGGTGCCTCGCAGACCATTAGCTCCAAATACTGCAAATGCAATCTTTAAACGACATTTGATGGTAATGGTACAAAGAGATGATGATGATGATCTTCATACATTTACACACATACATACACAAACATACACATATATACACATATATACATACGCATATATACACATACACATATATATAATTGTTTACGTGCACACACACTAGTGTCTCTCTATTCGTGCATATATAAATATATATACGTGTGTGTGTGTGTGTGTGTGTGTGTGTGTGTGTGTGTGTGTGTGTGTGTGTGTGTGTGCGTGTGTGTGTGTGTGTGTATGTGAGTGCGTGTGTATTGGTGCAGAGAGAATCATTGAAATGATTATATTGATTCTTGAATTCTTTAATATTTAGCTGAAGAATTAAGCTTTAATGTGAGTCTTATAAATCACCAGGTCGTTGAAATACTACAGAAACGTTCATCTTCGTCTAATATATTGAAGTCAATACAATTTCCTGGTTGACCACTCTGCTGCGCAATCTACTATAGAAATGTACTTAAAGTTTCCGCTGTTTAGAGAACTTTCCGCTGTTTAGGGCGATTTCCGTTGTTTAGAGGGATTTCCGCTGTTTAGTGTAGTAAGCTGGTTCGACCGAGCAGATACATGATGAAAGATACTACAAGTACGATCAACAGTCTTTTTATTCAGGTATAGCGTATCTAGAACTACGTTACCCAAAGTGTCCTTCTTGCATGTCGATCGACCGCTTAAAGGCTCCCTTGTTGGCACATGGAGCTGTACTATAAAGTAGTGCCTTTTTTTGCTGATAAGTGAATTGAGTCAAGTAATACGATGAGGAACATAGCACAGAGTCATGGTGGAGAACAGTCAAGAGTTATGGTATTAAAGTAATAACTGTTCCTGATGATTCTGATTTAAAAGGACCAGTCGAATCGAATTAATAGTAATAATAATTAAAAAAATAAATAACAACCCTAGCTAGAACATCTGCATGGAAAATAGTTTTGCTTTATGAAACGAATTAGTTGCTAACTAATTTTTTTTTTCAATTAAGAAATCGTAATTGAAATATTTTAATTTGGTCAACTGAAACTATCAATAATAATAATAATAATTATAATAATAATGATGATGATAATAATAATAATGATGATAATAATAATAATAATAATAATAATAATAATAATAATAATAATTATAATAATATCGAAAGCAAAAATTGCTTCTAGTGGTTACGAAGTTAACGAAGTTGTAATAGAAGTGGAGAGAAGAATCCATTAACCAGCTAGTCATAGTTGAAACGTTTCTTTTTTCTGTTCACTTTTAGTATAGTTTAAAAGCATAACAAGCAAAAACTAAACCAAGAAAAGAAATGTTCCATCTTCTTCCACTTGTGGCTATAGCAACAGTTCCATAATTGCCGGCAAACAACACAAGGTAACGTAAAGGCAATTATATAAGAGATAACTACTAACAGAATAGCTATAGAATCCATGCACACAATCTATTGAAGTGTTTTTTTTTTATTTTAGCTCTAAAATTCTTCAAGTATTTCAATGGCTATTATGAAATGCATCACTCCGTTGGAATCTATTACTGAAAAGAAGATGGATGCTTAAAACTGACTTGCAGAGTTGATATTGTATTGTATGTATTACTTGCGAGGAACGAGTTTCACAAGAACAAAAGCAGATCGATTCGAAAGACCTATCGTTTGAAACCAGTCATTAACATGCTTAGTGACTCTGAAAAAATTCTCACCTCTCAAATTACTTAGTCCACTTATATATAGATAAGTACACAGTGTGTGCTACAACTAGCTCTTATAAACTGTTAGAGTGTTGTATATTTCGCACAATATTCCTATGAACTTAGAGAAACACGGCGCTCTGACGGTTACTACATGCATTGTAAGCAAATAAAGTCTTTATAATTTCCCAATACGGTGTACGAAGGAGTATCAAAAAGTTTCCTGACTAGATTAAGTTATAAGTCGTTTTTGTATTTGTTTTGAAAACTTCTTAAAGTGAACTCGTGCATTGAAATATAGTTTGTTGTATCTCGAGAGGGATAACAAACGCACGCACATGTTCCATTTACTTCTTTATCTTTTATTTGTCAACCGGTTAATTATTTGGTCAATCGACTGACGACTGGAGAATGGCTAGAAAAGGACTTTGGCAAACTTAGCTGATTGATAGGCCGTACGATTAATCAAAGAATCAATTAGTTAATTGGTTGAAATAATTAACCAATTGACAAATTAACTAAAGAAGTGAAACTGAACCAGTGCATGTTTATTATTGGCATAATGACCACCAAGATACAATGAAATCAAGATATAAGATTTTTGCATTTAAACACGAGCTCACAATTTCATCATAAATTTTGAGAAAATCGTTTAACAAGTTCCATCTATATTTCCTTTGAAAGTGGGTTAGTGGAAGCCAACCAAAAGATCGCGTTTATAGGACAGTTGACATTTTAAAAGTTAAAACGACTAAGCCTGCAAAGGCTTCACAGATTTTCCGCTCATCCTGAAACCAATGAAACACAGCTTTAACTTCAGTGCAAAGATTTAAAATGATTAAAAACAGATAGGCGCAAGAGTGGCTGTGTGGTAAGTAGCTTGCTTACCAACCACATGGTTCCGGGTTCAGTCCCACTGCGTGGCACATTGGGCAAGTGTCTTCTACTATAGCCTCGGGCCGACCAAAGCCTTGTGAGTGGATTTGGTAGACAGAAACTGAAAGAAGCCCGTCGTATATATGTATATGTAGTTATATATATGTATGTGTGTGTTTGTGTGTCTGTGTTTGTCCCCCAACATTGTTTGATAACCGATGCTGGTGTGTTTACGTCCCCGTAACTTAGCGGTTCGGCAAAAGAGACCGATAGAATAAGTACTAGGCTTCCAAAGAATAAGTCCTGGGGTCGATTTGCTCGACTAAAGGTGGTGCTCCAGCATGGCCGCAGTCAAATGACTGAAACATTAAAAAACTTCGTACCTTTGTCGTGATCCAAAGATAAATAAGCCTGGACTAGAATATATACGCTTTTTAAATTTTAGTCTTTCAGTTCTGTGAACGAATTCTATCTAGGCTGAGGCAGATTTTCTTTATAAACTTTTGAGCTGTTTCTGACTTTCATTAGAAATACTTGAACCAATTCTGATTTTCCATCTAAGTATCTCATCCGATACTGATTTTCATAATAAGTATCAAGGTCCACACAGATAATTACATATAGTGATCGATAATCAATATAAGTGGCAGCAATATGGAAAAATCAATAATAACAAATGTCCCTCAATATAGTCAAAAAGAAATTAATATTACTTTGGTTTATTATATTTAGATCGATACATATTTGCGAAAATTTCGATTTTTTAATGAAAATCATCTCAAATAATTCATATATTTCTAAAGTGAAATGGTGAAATTTTTAAATGAATTTTCGACAGGAAATCATTTGTTTGCAGAATTTTCTTTCATGATATCCATCACTCATTAATCTTACTCTTCACCTGTAATGCTGCACATAAAATGTAAATGCAAATTAAATTAAATTTTGTGAAATGAATACATTATGAATTACTATCATAATCATTATTGCTGTCGTCATTATTGTTGTTGTAATTATCATCATCATCATCATCATCATCGTCGTCGTCGTCGTCGTCGTCGTTGTTGTTATTATTATTATTATTATTATTATTATTATTATTATTATTATTATTATTATTATTATTATTATTATTATTATTATTATTATTATTCAGT
>NC_068995.1:15512638-15513507 GCF_001194135.2 Octopus bimaculoides
ATATACCTGTATGTGTATATTGTGTATTTCATGAGAGCTTAGAAACTTTGAGAGATATTAGATAATTTTATTTTAACATAGAACTCGAAGTAGACAAAGCTATAAGTATAATATGTAAATATTGGACTAAAAAACTCCATTGAACTGGAAAAGTCGACGGCTGCAACATTTACACTTTGTTTTTAGAGTCATCTGCCATTGTTTGCCGTCAGTCGCTATCCTCTCTCATGCCATCGTAATTAAGCTACCTGCTTCGTGTAATGGCATCTTTGTAATAGAGTTTCGGGCACACTCATCGACAGCTTATACAGTTCAGACCACTACTGGACACAGGCTTGTGGAACTTAGTGTCTTCCATGCGGATCACATGTCCCACTCTGAGTAACTACGATTTAGTCGAGATAGACGCAGTAATAGGCTTAATTCTATGCTACAGCACCCATCTCCACTGATTGGAGAAGTGGTGCTTTCAAATAAATGTTCATTACAGATTGTAGATGGTGTAAGTTGTAGCCCATTAGTTTTCTTTTTTGATAATCCAACGATACATAATACAACAGATATGACTGTACTACTATTCGGTAAACTTGACATCTTGTTGAGGATGTCATAACATGTCGTTTTCACAATCGATCGTTGAGTTTCCTGAAAGCAAACGCAATGAACTGTATGCAGTAAATCATCTCTGCTTTGAACGCTGTTGTTGTTAGGAATCGTTCCATCCAAATATGTGAACTGTTTCTTCGGGCTTAGGGGCTGATACTCAACAATCTTGATGATCGAAAGTTCATGTTTCAGAATTCTGGGTTTAGGTTGGTACAGGAATCACACACACACACACACACACACACACACACACACACACACAC
>NC_068995.1:15514149-15514960 GCF_001194135.2 Octopus bimaculoides
CAATTTTCGTCAAAATAATGAAATAAAATGTCGACTTGGAACTTATTGCAAAGCTTCATGATAAACATTTTTGCCTTCTCATTCGGGGGTCAGTACAATTTTTTTTTTCTGTCTAACCTCTTTCTTTCTCTCGCTCTCTTTCTGTTGATTGTTTTAAACCATCACCATCACCAGTGCCACCACCGTCGCCACCACAATTGCCATACGCACACCATTCAAACTTCTGAAACCACCACCATCATCAACGCTTTTGTCTTCGCCGCCTTCCCTCCACCACCATCACCACTGTCTTTCACATCCCTTACTATCAGCGTCATGCTTAACGTCTAAGATACCATCACCACCACAACGACCATCATCACCGTCGCCTCCGCCTCTATCACTACTACAGCTCATATTATTACTATCACCCCATTACCATCTCAACTGTCAATCTACTACCGCCCTCACCGTCTGTATGCCTACTATTACTCTCACCCCCAGAAGAGGAGTAGAAGAAGTGTCATTGAATAATGAGAGAGGGGGTCGAAGTGTAACACTCTGACACACAGAAATTCATTTTGGCATTTATTATTATAGATGTATATATATATCTATGTATATGTCTTTGTGTTTGTGTTTCCTCCCACTACCACTGACAACCGGTGTTGGTGTGTTTACGCCCCCATATCTTAGCGGTTCGACAAAAAGGACGGACGGAATAAGTATTAGGCTTCAAAACAGTCCTGAGGTCGATTTGTTCGACTAAAACCCCTCAAGGCGGTGCCCCAGCATGGCTGCAGTCAAATGTGACTAAAACAAGTAATATATA
>NC_068995.1:15516273-15519798 GCF_001194135.2 Octopus bimaculoides
TATATATATATATATATATATATATATATATATATATATATATATGTGTGTGTGTGTGTGTGTGTGTGTGTATGCGTGTGTCTATGTGTTTGTGTGTCTGTGTTTATCCCCCCCAGCATCGCTTAACAACCGATGCTGGTGTGTTTACGTCCCCATAATCTAGCGGTTCGGCAAGAGAAACCGATAGAATAAGTAGTGGGCTTACAAAGAATAAGTCCTGGGGCCGATTTGCTCGACTAAAGGCGGTGCTCCAGCATGGCCAGAGTCAAATGACTGAAACAAGTGAAAGAGAGTATATGTCTGTTTGTATGTCTTTCTTTCTCTCCATGTATGTATATATTTGAAAAAAAATGATTAAGAACCGCTTTTGTGATAATTGTTTTCAATTTTATAAGTAGTTTACAAATCATACATACATACATACATACATACACATACATACATACATACATACATACATACATACACATACATACATACATACATACATACATACATATATACATACATACACAGACGAACATACACATGCGCATGTAGCCGTAATCTAGTGAATCCAAGCCAAGACGAACGAATGTATCTCCAGTGCGTTGAGAGCTATTTAGTTACTATTTCAAAGACGTCGTTTGGTCACATATAGGCTCCTTTTGTTGGTTGTTTTGTTGTAGTTGTTGTTGTTGTCATCGTTGTTGTTATTGTGCAGTTCTTACTCATTACTCTCTTGAATGAAATTACTGAAACAAAAACTAAATAAACCAGATCAACAATAGAAAATAAAATGACATGCAATTTAATATTTTGCTTGCTTTCTCGTTTTTCAACTCTTACCTCTCTCTTGTAGTATTTCATGATTGAATAATCGTCGTTGACCTAGAGACATTTTGTTAAACGCGCCAAAAAATCAGTGTAATATGACCTAGTGAAGGATCCTCTACGGCAGGGTTCCCAACATGGGTTGCTAGTACGACCTGGGGGTGCGAAATGGCATTTCACGGGGTGTAAAAAAGAGGGAAGGTGTATACTTCATTAAAATCGCATTAAAAAAATTATGTATGACGTATAAGAGCAGGCATGGCTGTCTGGTTAAGATGTTTGCTTCGCAACTGCGTAATTTCAGGGTTCACTCCTTCTTCGCAGCACCTTGGGCAAGTGTAGTTTCTAACGTTGTACATTGCAGAATTTAAAATAAGTACAGTAGCCTATTCCAATATTCTGTAATTAAAGAGAGCCCCAACCACAAGCAATGGATTATTGTACTTATAAAACTCATGGCAAAAAACTCGGATATAGCTTCATTTATATAGAAGATCAATAATAAAAGATTACACATGTAAAGCAGAAACGACTTGTGAGAGACTGTAGAGCACCGCCTTAAATACCTTATAGTAGATTTCAAGCAAACTATAAACAAACAAAAACAAACGGTGAATTGATGACGGTGAACTTACCGGACATGTTTGTAGTATTTAGTTTTATCCTTCTTACACTAGAATTTCAAATCCCGACGATGTCGCCACTGTTTTTCATTTTGCCACAGTCGATAAAAATAAATACCCGTTACATTAACGGGTTGGTTTCATTGTATACTCATTATTTAGCAAATTATTTGGACGTGTACGAAAGTCAGAAAGCGATAAATTATGGCAACATAAAGTTCGGTTAGGCGTGGAATCCGTGCAATTATTATTATATTAATGTATTTTTAAACATCTTTTCGCCATTGCAAACCGTTTCATTTTAACACTAATCATTGTTTATGGCTTTGAAATGGAAAACTGAATGGGGCGAATTCACATTTAAAATATCATCAATGAAATTTCATTTGGTATCCTTTGAAACTGTTCAATAAATTTCTAAATAAACTAACAAATAAATAAATAAATAAATAACTCTTAAAAAGTGTGAAACCAACAAATTCGAATTTGGAACTACCATTCTGTAGCATTCATTTGGTTGAGATCAATACAAATACGAATTGTGTAAACACGTTTTTCGACGTTGATTTCCGAGACAGTTTATTAAGTATTTTCAATTTTATGGATCAATACTTCTCCATATGTTGAAAGGAGGATTCTGTTTATGTTGTTTGTATTTATTATTAATGGTGGGTTATATATTATTACATGCTAGCAAAAATTACATGTTTCTGTGTAATGTTACGTCTATATTGATGTTTCCCTTTGCAAAGGAACAAACAACCGATCGGTCGCTCTCTAATCGAGTAACAAATGCTCTTTTGATAAATTTTCGAGCAATGAGCAGCATTGACGTCCATGTGTACGTGTCTCCACGCACGCACGCACGTACGCACGCACGCACGCACGCACGCACGCACACACACACACAAACACACACACACGTATGTGCGTATCTATCTGCAAATCTATCTACCAATCTATCTCTTGCTGTACTGCTAAGTTACGGGGTTGTAAACAAACGAACATCGATTGCAAACGTATGGGAGAGACAAAGAGAAAGACACGCGCTCACACACGCACATATTCTAACGGCTTCCATACAGTTTCTGTTTCCCAAATTCACTCATAAGTCTGTAGAAGAGGCTCGTCCTAGGTGCCACGCAGCGGGACTGAACTGGAAACCACGTAGCTTCGAAGCGAACTTCTTAACCTCACAGCTATGCCCACACCTATAGTGCACCAGAATATTTAGACGTCCACATAATTACTTCAATTTATAACTAGTTTATAAATCATAACAATTATGTACTTGAATGAGACATCATCGACGGTGTGAAGGCTCAACTGTATGAATTACTTATATTATTGATCATAAAGTATTCACTATCGTTATTGTTTCACCTTAGATATGACCTGACCAAGAAGATCTACAATTAACTCTTTAGTACTTAAACTGGCTATATTTAGCCAAAATATTTTACCCATTTTACTCAGATCTAGCCTCTTACACCTGCTTTACAATGTCATTCTACAATTAAAATATCATGGCCGCAGTCAAATGACTGAAACAAGTAAAAGATAAAAGATAGAAAATATCACGTCATTGAAATCTCAAAGCCACGTGATAATGCTTGATTAATTCAAACCGGTGTGAATTAATAAGCAGAACATTTGACAAAGTAATCTGAATGCTAAGAGGTTCAGGGCATTTCAAAGCTGTGACCACTTCACCTTTCTATATTTCAGTGTCTTTCCAATTTTAGAAAAGATAGGGTTTGGCCTATGAGGAATTCAGTTGCCTTTTTTTTTATCTGGTCGAGCTATCATTTCGAAGTTCCTTCGTTAGTTCTTGGTATTCGAAAGTAGAGACACTACGCAGTTTCTTATTTGAATATTATTATTTCAAAGCGAACGAAATATTCTATTCTTATACTCAAGAGAAACTTCCGACCAAATATTGTCTCTTGGCACCAGAATTAATAGTTTTGGTTAGTCTAAATAAGGTTCAGTACCACATTCGTTTCGTTCCCTCCCGCTGAGTCAAGCATGCAAATGATATTTCCTTACAGTCTGGTTAAACTGTCATCAGTCTCATGCAGAGAGCTGT
>NC_068995.1:15520874-15528502 GCF_001194135.2 Octopus bimaculoides
CTCTCTTTCTCTCTTTCTCTTTCTCTCACTCTTTCTCTCTTTCTCTTTCTCTCACTCTTTCTCTCTCTCTCTCTCTCTCTCTCTCTCTGAATGAATCGTTGCCTATCGTGGAATTGCAGATGAAATACTGAAACTTTCTACTCACGTCAGAACATTAGCGGCTCCATAAAGACAATATGATAAAACGCTTTTAGACTAATTATTACACGCACGAAAAGAGGAGTTTAAATAATATATTTAGGAATTGTATGCACGTCTCTACATCTGTTTATAACAAAATCGTATAAGATACATTGTATATTTGAAAAATAGCATAATACAAATCAAGTTTTGCAGTGAATATGATATCTACAGTAAATAATCGATGTTGAATAATTATAAAACAAAAGCCACCTATGTAGAAACATGAAAACTACTGCAGTTCATCTGAATGTTATTAAGAACGTTATGACATACGTTTTTATTAAAATTCTATATATTTGTTGTTGCCCATGTGATTGTTGCCAACATTATGATATATTCTTATTGATGAAAATTGCGTGTGAATTGTTGAAAAGAATGGATCTGATTTTATTTACCATCAGAATATACTTGATTAATTTGAGGGAAATCATGAAAAAAAAAAGAAAAAAAAAGAAGAAAAATCTAATATACAAAATAAAATTATAAATATAACTGAGTTTAGCATATAAGAAATGATTAAATATATATACCAAGAAAATTTAAGATGAAATGAATGTCGTCACGAATCTTTAGAGATTAAAGAACATTGAGAATTATTGTTCTTAGTAAGATCAATAATGTTCATTGTTCATAACATAACCTTCAATTTAGATCTATTCTTTGCATTTTGTATGATTGTAATTCAACCCTTAATTTTTACGCAATATGTTAACAGAATATTAATTGACAATTGATTGACAACTGATCGGCTGTTTTTTAAAATAGCTTTGCTATAACCTTGGTAGGTTGCCAAATAATATCTGCTCCTTTAAGAAAACAAAGAGTAAACGATGAAAGTTAAGAATTGACATGTAAAATGGATCTCTAATGAAGTGTCAAAATCGTAAGACCATATTTGACTTAAACTGTAGTTTAGCGTACATTAGCCTAACCGAACACATATAAGACCAAACGTGTTCCGGTCGCCTTTCGTTTTTTAACTGTAGGGTGTGTTTAGTCCCGGGTGATTCCTTATCGAGCAGACGGAAAAGCTTAGGGTGTATTTTATCATTTACTTGCGCCAGTAATTGGGTTGTGGCCATGCTGGGGCACCGCCTTGAAGGTTTTAGTCGAATTAATCAACTACAGTGGCTTATTTTCTTATGTCTGATACTTATTGTATTGCCTCTTTTGATAAACTGCTAAATTAAGAGAGCGTAAACCACCAAAACTGGCTGTCAAGCAATAGTGGGGGGGGGGGTCAAACAGAAAGACAAAGACAAGTATATACATATACATACACATCTATCTATCTATCTATCTATCTATCTATCTATCTATCTATCTATCTATCTATCTATCTATCTATCCAGCCCTACATTTACTTATCTACCCGCTCATGTTTAAATCTCTTGAGCACTACTAAGTGTATTCTATATGGAGAATATCTGATTCTCATCTATGAACTGGACACACACACACACACACACATGTATATATACATGTATACACATATCTACAACGTACACACGCACGACGCATATCTCACACACATATCACACACATAAAACACACGCACACACACACACACACACACACACACACACACACACGACGGTCTATGAAATACGCTCACAAGAATTGGCCGGCCTCGGGTCATAGTAGAAAATATTTAGGCACATACCCACTAATGAATGAGAGGCAAAAAAAAATCAGTTTTGGATATAAATCTTTTATTAAAGAAAGAGAACACATACACATTATATGCAGACTGCTTCAGTTATATGAATTGGATTTCACAATAGTAAGCAATAGCTTAAGTACGACCAGTGGCTTCTGGTTTAACCAGATTAATTCCGATTGAGCAGATCTATGATCAAAGACGCACCAGCTGTCTTTCTTGAGATTGTATTCTATTATTAGTTCCGCTTGATTGAACTGAACCATGATTCTGACGAGCAACTCTGATTTTTTAAAATGGCGTTAGTATTTCCAGAGCTATATTATCTAATGTGTATTTCCTTATTATTTTCAGATGGCAAGTGTTAATTTGAGATTTGGTTGCCATTTTAGCTTGCTGAGTAACCCCGTAGAGACTCCATTATCGGCTTGTTATTGCTTAAGCTCCCTGGTTCGACATAATTATGAAGATCTATTAGCGTTCTAGCTGTGGCCACCGTGTCTCTTTATCTCACTTTATCAGTCATACGATATATCTAGATTCATTATCTAACGTCATTTCCCTAATAACAGTATAGAGTGAGATTTGGAGGCGATTTGGTTGCTATTTTAATAGGTTGAATAACAACGTAGGTGTTTTCTTTTTGGTTTATTACCAGTATATTCGTGGATCCGTAAGGCGGCAGAGTCGTTAGCACGCTGCGAAAAACGCTTAGCCGCATCTCGTCCGACTTTACGTTCTGAGTTCAAATTTCGCCGAGGTCGATTTCATTTTTTTACCATTTCAGGATCGATAAAATAAGTACCAGTTGAACGCTAGGGTCGATGTAATTGACTTATACCCTCCCCTGAACTTACTAGCCTTGTGCCAACATTTGAAATTAATATATTTATGGATTTGTGATAGTATCAGAAAATAATGTGTAGCTTATGAAGGCTTCATTGTTTCGCTTCTTAGTTTGTTGCTTTTCCTCTTAGGTTAAAGCCTAGAAGAGTGGAGGCGCAATGGCCCAGTGGTTAGGGCAGCAGACTCGCGGTCATAGGATCGCGGTTTCGATTCCCAAACCGGGCGTTGTGAGTGTTTATTGAGCGAAAACACCTAAAGCTCCTCGAGGCTCCGGCAGGGGATGGTGGCGAACCCTGCTGTACTCTTTCACCACAACTTTCTCTCACTCTTTCTTCCTGTTTCTGCCGTACCTCTAATTCAAAGGGTCAGCCTTGTCGCACTGTGTCACGCTGAATCTCCCCGAGAACTACGTTAATGGTACACGTGTCTGTGGGATGCTCAGCCACTTGCACGTTAATTTCACGAGTAGGCTGTTCCTCGACGTCGTAAGCGACGGAGTGCCAACAACAACAAATCCTAGAAAGTCTAAGTCAAATTCACCCTTTATTTACATCCCAAAATAGGGCCTTTGTACCTTTTGCGAAAGAAACCAATATCCTTTAATATAGCAGGCAATGTAGTGTGAAAGAAAGCAAATTACTTACAAGTTAGGTTCGTGAAACGGTTTCGATTCCAAGAGGTAGTAATTTTGCTTTGATGCTGCTACTAATGTTGGAAGGGAAATCATAAACTTTACAACTACTTACTCGCCCATTTCCCTAACATAAGAGATTTCATACCAAAATCAAAAGACCTGTATACATTTCTATTCAAAGCACCATTAAAAATGCAATTACTCCGTTACATCCATTTATTTATTTATTTATTTATTTATTTATTTTCAGCCGGTAACGTTGGAAATGACTGTTGTCTCTGATAAATTGATGACGATTTCTCGCAACGCCATCGAGGCTTAAGGTAGTGTGAATTGACAGGCTTATCGGCCTCTGCTTCATGGCTGTGGTCATAGAATTGGTCTGGCAATCACTCGTGACATTGCTCTCTCTCTCTCTCTCTCTCTCTCTCTCTCTCTCTCTCTCTCTCTCTCTCTCTTTCTCGGTGAACGTTGTTGAAATATTCATGGCTACACAGTCTTTTGTGTATTCCTCTTCATTTTCTCTTTTTCAATCGATAAAATTACTCCTTTGTTTTCTTTCCCTTTTTAACACTGTCACCTTCTTTATCGCTTCCTCGATCACTTTTTTCCATTTGTCACTTTTTCTCTTTCTCTATCACTTACATTTTTCTTTCTCTTACACTTCTTTTCTCATTCACTTTTTTTTCCCGTTTCTTTACCATTTCTACCCTTTCTCTATCATTTTCTCACCCACCCCACATATCACCTCTATTTAAATATTTCCAAAGTGGGATTCTTTGTATTAAGTCGTTTAAGTCGTTTAAAGATACAGAAATAATAGAAAAGAAATCGTTTACTGCCTATAAAATTACAGGAATTTTCTTAAACACATGACATCGATCCAGGTACCGTTTCCTTCCGCTATTAAACAGAATATCGTTTTAACATATTTACATACACAGGTTTTGCAGCGAGGCGTAATTAAATCAGTAAGTTTTTGAGAAACAGTGTTCAAGTTTGCTTGTGTTTATTTGAGTATATATATATATATATATATATATATATATATATATATATATATGAATCTTATTCATATAATGACATTGGAAAAGAACATGAACATCCTCACTACAAAAGACCCACCACTTCCACATTTAATTGCTCGGAATGTGCATCACATACTAACCTAGGTTTAAAATATTTTTTGAAGGAAGTAAATCCATAATTTTTTTTTGCTAGTAGTTCTACTATTAAACAAATTGAAGGAAAATTGTTACGAAAATTTAACTATAAACCAGCCTCATCAGCTGATAAAACGTTAGAATAAAGCTTATGGTTAGTAGATAAGTTAAAATTATTACATATTTAAGACAGTAAAGATTATGAATGTAATTAAAAATACTTGTACGAATTGTAAAGTATAACGTTAGCTTAAGGACATATAAGGTTGGCCAAATGTCACCTGATACTAAATCCAAACCATTTAATTCCAAGATTTATATATGTTTAACAACTGAATGAATTTGATAAAAGCATCTAAATATGAAACATCATGAAAATTGATCAAACTGAAATCTTTCTTGGGTGACACATTATTCCATTCGAGTCAATACAGAATTATAGATAGTATTTATGGAATTTTGATCTACTGTCGGGTGACTTTTGGCCAACTCTGTATTAACGTCATAAATAAGGCGGAGAGATGGTAAAATCGTTATCACACAGGGCTAAATACTTTGCAGCATTTCGTCCGTCTTTACGTTCTGAGTTCAAATTCCGCCCATGTCGATTTTGTCTTTTATCCTTTCGAGGTTGAGAAAATGAGTACCCGTCGAGAAAATAAGTACCAGTCGATGTAATCGACTTAACCCCATTCCCGAACTTGCTGGTCATGTGCCAAAATTTGAAACCACTAATTTCAGCAAGTACGAAAGACAACTCAGGACGTGTTCCGGTCAGTTTAGATCTGCTCAGTGAAGCAATGACTTCAGTCATCTCACTAGCCATTGTACTGACGAGAGAAGCGGAAAACCACTAAGGAGATTTACAACACTGTGTTCGAGCAAGTGTGCAAATTAACATATATCACTGAAGTTAATTATTCAGAAACTCCATTACCAATTGTCAACACGATTAATAACAGTTAAAACAACAAACCAGTGTGAGAACTTCTGTGTGATCGAACGACCTGCTAGACCTGGCTGTCAAATTTTCGAATCGCATGCTATCGTCTCAACAAAGGAAGGCTATATTTGGTAATATAGATCTACATACTAAATTTGATATTCAAAACACGGAATGGACACAGCTGAAACATCTTTGATTGTTGACTTGTTCGGTCGGGGAACAGCAATAACAATCAAAAGGAAAAATAACACCAGGGGTTTGGAAGCCCGAGGGCCAAATAGAAAGATTGAATTCACATGCAGAGAACAAATCATAACAGAATGTGTGATAGAATATTTGGTATACAGTAGAGCATTTGGTGAGCGACAGAACATTTGGTGACAGAGCATTTAAGTGTCATAATATTTGGTAAGGATGAGAGGATATTTGGTAAGTAGCAACATATTTGAGAAACTAACAACTGTATTTGGAAAACATAATGAGATACTCGTTCTTAGAAAACAGCAAATTGCTTGCGTTTAGGCAGCCAATAAACGATATGTATTTAATAATCCCAGTAAATTGCCTGCATTTATAAGGAAAAAATTGCTTCTATTTAGAAATTCCAATAAATAGCATGTACTTAAAAATCAATACATTGCCTGAAAACGCAATATTTAATCTATATATGCTGAAAATGCCAATAAATTATCGGTCTTTTGGAATTATAATAGGTGCAATAATCGCAGAGCTTATCGCAATCTGCAACAATGACATCACAATTTATTGATCCGACAGGTGAAAAACGATTGTGTCACAGTTTACACCTTGCCCAAGGCCACTGAATTAAACGAAATACCTAATTATCAGAATACTAACAAGTACTATATTTGGTAGTAGTTGCAGTAGTAGTAGTAGTAGTAGTAGTAGTTATTGTGGGTGTTGTTGTAGTTGTAGCTGTTGCTGTTTAGCCTCATTGAATATGATAGCATTCACAAAATTAATGGGGAAAGTCCTACTATAAACTAAACCTCAATTAAATAATTGATAACGCTAAATGTCATTAATAATATTTATACGATTAATATGAAAAGTCGAATGGACTCGTTGTAGGAACAGCATTTATAATATTAATATGAAAAGTCGAATATATTAAATCCCAATGATATAATTGATAACTCTAAGCGCCATTAATATGTACCGTAATATATTGCCTCAAACACGTGTACTCACACATACACGCATACACACACTCGTACGTGTACAAACAATCTCTGGGATGGAAATGAAAGCTTGAAATGAATAAGAGACCACGTTTCTGAGATGAAATGGAAGGGGGAAATGAATAAAATAAGATGGATGCGTTATTAGAACATGAATTGTGAGTCAGAACATATTGCATGTCATAGGAGACGCAAAATAAATTCAACAACAACAACAACAACAACAACAAAGACAACAACATATAGGCACAAGGCCTGAAATTTGGAGGAGGGGATAGTCGATTACTTATTTTATCGACCCCAATGTCGACCTCGGTGGAATTTGAAATCAGAACATAGTTAATGCTTAGCGAAGTACCGTTAAGCATTTCGTCCAGCGTGCTAACGATTCTGCCAACTAATCCTAAATAATAATAATAATGATGATAATAATAATAATAATAATAATAATAATAATAATAATAATAATAATAATAATAATAATAATAATAATAATAATGGTGATGATGATGATGATGATGAGGATGATGATGATGCTGATAAACTTTTTTCCTTATGCTTTTGCTATTGTGCTTCGATATCAATTACTTTAATTTAACGGTCATGTTCTGCTTCGGCAAACGTAACGCGAATAAATTCAAATACTGCATAAAATTAATTGCACCACTTGAATTATTTACATTCATTTTAGTTTTGCCATAATATAGGGCTACAATAACCCACTTTGCGTGTACCAAGCTTTAAAACATTGCCCCCTTTAAAAAAAGATAATTAACAATGTCGAATATACTCGTTGTAGTTGGCAGATGTGGCTGTGTGGTTAACAAGCATGCTTCCCAATCACGTAGTCTTGCGTTCAGTCCTACTGCATAGCACCTTGGAAAAATATCTTCCGGGCCGACCAATGTCATATGAATGCATTTGGTAAACGGTAAATGGTGGGACAAACACAGACACACGCAAACACACACACACACACACACACACACACACA
>NC_068995.1:15528554-15533928 GCF_001194135.2 Octopus bimaculoides
TGGTCAGCCCGAGGCTATAGTAGAAGACACTTGCCCAAGGTGCCACGCAGTGGGACTGAACCCGGAACCATGTGGTTGGTATGCAAGCTACTTACCACACAGCCACTCCTGTGCCTACAACCCACTCCTGCGCCTTTAAGCCACGTCTGCGCCTATATATATATATATATATATATATATATATATATGTGTGTGTGTGTGTGTATACATCTATTTGTATGTTTGTCCAACGCCATCGTTTGACAGCTGGCGCTGGTTTGTTGTTCACGCCTTCGTAACAGAGCGGTTCAGCAAAGTGACCATTAGTATAAGTACTACACTAACAAAACAAGTACTTGGGACGATGTGTTCGACTAACCCCTTTAAGGCGGTGCCCCAGCTTGGCCGCAATCCAGTTACTGAGACAGATAAGATAAAAAAAACGTATACCATATAGTATTTCTTTTGAAAATAGATTATTAAAATTGCCACCTCTCTGTGCTATATATTTTTCTGTGCAACGTGACTTAGTAATGGGAGAAAATATTAATATAAAAATTTCTGTGGAAAAGATTGACATGACAGATTAGGTATTTCTGGATATTACTAACTATCATATTAACATTCAAGTTATTAACTTCATAAGCTAGTAGTTCTTGAAATCAGTCAATCAATCAATTAATCAAGCTATCAGTCTGTCTGTCTGTCGTTCAATCTCCCTACCCATTCATCCATCTATCTATCTATCTATCTATCTATCTATCTATCTATCTATCTATCTATCTATCTATCTCTTTTCTAATTCTTGCTTCACCAATTCTTTGAAATCTTTTCATAAACAAAACATTTCATTCTAAGAGACAGTTGCCGCTGTCATCAGAATTTAACTAAGAGTAAAGAATAACATACTGAATTAAAAAAAAAAATGCCTTGCATATTTTCACTGTTCCGCTAAGATATTGAATTACGTGTTAAACAATGTCTTTCATTTCCTGAAAATCTCAGATTTTTCCAGGCCAATACTTAAACACAAGTGCACCAATGGCGCAGTAAATTCATTTGTTGCTTAGAGAAGTTATAGCTTTCGGAGCAGTTGACAATCTTTTCTTTTTTTTACATTTTAGTAATTTTGAGTGAAATGTTCACAAGCTACTGGTTAACTAACCTCCCAACCATGCGTCCCTTTAGCTCTCTGTTCCAAACAACTATGTCAAATTTGCCGTGTATGTGCATGGATTTAGTGGAAGTTTTGATGATAAGATTTCCGTCATACTCTTTTATTCGAATGCCATACATTACAAATATTTGTATATTTGTTCCAGTGCAGTTCTTCTTACGGATGGCATTTGCATATCATGTAAGCAATAATGCCATATCTGTTATCTATTTTCTTCAACTTGTTTTAGTCTTTTGGCTGTTGCCATGCCGGGGTACCGCCATATCGCATGACTATATTGGAGCAGTTACTGATCTTGTAAAGTGTATGAGGCGGTAATGCACAGCCGTTCACGCGCCGCTTATTTGGCTGATTCGATGCTGACTTATTTGACAGCAGGCATTTTAATATTTCTCTTGTTTCCCCACCACTTCTCTTCCTTTCTCTCTCTCTCTCTCTCTTTTCTTATATGTTTATGAAAAGAGGAAAATGTTTATGTCAATCGTGTTCAACTGATAAATTGCAATCCCTCTCTCTTTCTCTCCTTCGCTCTTTCTTGCTCTTTCTTTCTGTATATGTATATCTATATCCATATCCATATACAGATATGCGCGTGTTTCCTTCTAAGGCCAAACCATAGTTTCCAAAACAACTCTAATCAACTGTGTCAAATTGCCTACGTCCAAGAAACTGCGACAAATCGTATATTCTATGTCATCTTTCACGTATATCTGATATTTGACCTTCTCGAAAGATTTAAAAGCTTAACTGTCACTTTCGTTTAATAATCATTTAGCTCTTGGGCATCTCTTGCTCTTGGGTATCTCTTGCTCTTGGGTATCTCTTGCTCTTGGGTATCTCTTGCTCTTGGGTATCTCTTGCTCTTGGGTATCTCTTGCTCTTGGGTATCTCTTCCTCTTGGGCATCTCTTGCTCTTGGGCATCTCTTGCTCTTGGGTATCTCTTGCTCTTGGGTATCTCTTGCTCTTGGGTATCTCTTGCTCTTGGGTATTAAAAGAACAGCTTCCATGGTATGACGTTAAGTGACAATCAACGTTCAGGTAAGGTGATGACTAGTGTTGATACTAACGTTATTTGCAAGTTTCAGAGAAACGTAGCCTTTTTGGCATACAACTCGTATTACTCCTCCAAATCATTTTTGAGGTTTGTTTGTTGAACAGTTCTTGGGACGCATGTATATCTTAAAGATTTTATCCTCGAATCCTACGATTTTGTTTCCTCTCTTTTGATCACTTGATGGCTATAGTTGATCTCTTTTTTTCCCTCAAGTGCTGTCTAAGTGATTCAATACAAAACTGCCGTCTATTGGGAGATAGTATATATTGATATTACTATTTTTGTGGAAGCTTCTGGAAGTTGTTGGGATCTTCCCGGTTGTAATACCTATGAATAGGAATTTCCTTGATAGATTAGTCAAGTACTTCAAATGATTTCTTTTATAGGCCAGTTAAGTGCCCGACAATATATTTTGCAATATCACTACTGATGCTGTAAATGCATTGTGGAACATTAACACGTAAAACAGACATCTGACTCCAATATTTTGAAAACATCTGGCATAAATTTGGCTCGTCAATCTTCGTTCCTAGCACTTTTACATGATATATTTTCATTAACACTTAGGTATTTATGGCGGAAGTGGGAGCAAGTACTGGTGGAAAGAACAGATCCTGAAACGCAAGTGGTGATGGATAGGCCAATTCTAGGGAAACCAATATTCTGCTTTACACGTCAAACCCTGTCATAGAGTCCACAAAGGGTGCAGAAAAGACATCCTAACATAGAGAGAGTCGGGATGCTAAGGCAGAGCTGACTAAACAGGGATCCAACTGGAGAAAAGTAGAAAGACAGCTCAAAGTTAAGAATAGTGGAGAAAAGTCGCCATAGGGAGTGAAGGGCTTAAATAAATAAAGATATATTTGTATCACTCGATGTATGCAGCTGGCAAGATCGAAAGACTATTGGCAAGCCTGAAACATTATTGGCAAGATTGAGACACTTTTGGCAAAATTGAGACACTCTTAGCAAAATTGAGACACTATTGGCAAGATTGAGACACTATTGGCAAGATTGAGACACTGTTAGTAAGACTGACACACTATTGGCAAGACAGAGACACTATAGACAAGATTGAGACACTCTTAGCAAAACTGAGACACTATTGGCAAGACAGAGACACTACTGGCAAGATTGAGGTACTATAGGCAAGACTGAGACATTAATAAGACAAAGATATTATTGGCAAGTTTGAAACACTATTGATGTTTTCGTTTGGGAAACGATTTTCTTTACACTTTCAACTATCAAATATGAACTTTTCTTTAGGTTAATTTCCACCTCTATATCAACTAAATATGTTATTAACTTCAGCTGTCTCACAGAAATCTTAGGTTTGATGTTAAGAGCGTCGACAAAATAATTATAGGTTTCAGTGACGTTTCATGTAGATCCAAACGTATAATCATAGGATATATTTAAATGAAATGAAAGTAGATTTTGTGTTAAAATAAATTGAAGACTGTTTCCTTAGAATATATCTTTCGGAAAATTATGGCATCAGAGACAATCGTTGCGCTTTGAGTTACAAGAGTGAGGTGGGTGACAAGGCTTTGGTGATCTTTTCGATGACAGCGACCAAGAGAGATTCTTACGTTTCTTTTTGTAATCATGATATACTGTCAAAGTGAGGGGATGTGGCCTTGTGGTTAGTGTTCATCTGATGATCATAGGTTCGGGTGTTCAATCCCTTCATCGCCCGGCACTTAGGTACTTTATTTCGTGCTATTCCAGCCCACTACTCGATTATAATGATTACCTGATTACCAGCTGGATGCTGGTACAGTCTACTCTGTCTCCAGCATGTAATAAGCTGGATATTCCGCTGGATCAAAAGTAAGGGGACCGAGAAGGTGTTTATGACCGCTTGCGACAACATAGACATCTAAAACTATGAACGAATGCATGGTACCTGTTCCTAAGCTATACCTTCTCGCAACTGAAGACTGGCTCTTCTCTACTATATTATTACAGGAATGACTGGGAAAAACACCTAGGGTTTCTTGGAGTATAAATCATTAACATTAAAGTGGTGCTAACATAATATAGTGAGCTAAGAAATCATAATTAATTCAAAGTAACCCTTGATTACAACTGGTCAATCAGTCTTTTGAACTATCACACCACAATTTTTTTATTCATGAAAATAGTATATCATGTGAATTCATTCTAATATCTTACTGTCATAGAAAGGCTGGTTGATGGCATCCAATTAGAATAAGACCACATTACTAAATATGAGACTCATGTACATGCAAATTTTAGGGTTGTCTCCCTTGATATTCTAGATCAGAGTTAATGATTAAGAGGATAATCGTAATTTTTTTCATCACTCAGGGTGTAATTTAAATTAGCAAAATTCCCTGGCTCCCTGCATCAAGTATATTAACGTTCTTTGCTATTGATATTTCATGCAACAATAAAGCGGCGAGCTAGCAGAATCGTTAACTCGTCAAGCAAAATGCATAGAGGCATTTCGTCCGTCTTTACGTTCCGAGTTCAATTCACGCTGGAGTCGATCTTGCCTTTCACTCTTTCTAGTTCGATAAAATAAGTACAAGTTGAGCACTGGGGTCGATGTAATCGATTTAGCTCCTTCCCCCGGAGCTGCCTGCGATGTGCCATAATTTGGAACCAATATTTTACGCAACAGTCGATCCAAAGTATTTAAAGTTACTACACGACACAGTTATTCTAACATCCGCAATCATGGTTGTACTGTGATTTTATAATGAGGTGTAATAAAATAGAAACGTGCCTGCAATTATCTCAGCACTGCTAAACGTCAGACAAGCTCTTCACCGCATTCTATAATTAATTAATCTAAATTAATTAAAACTCTAAGGTTGTCTCTGTATCCTTTCTTGACCAAAATTAATCATCACGATAATAAAGTTTTCTTCTCACTAAGGACCAGGAATTTTTAATCATCTTAAATTACATTTTAATTAATTAAAAATTCCTTGGTTACAACATCATCAATGTTAGCGCCCACTTTGCATTCTGCTACAACGTTGCTACGGTAACATTCATTCATTCATTCTTCTTCTTTTTCTGTCGTCGTCGTCGTCGCCGTCGTCCTCCTCTTCCTCCTCCTCTTCCTCCTCCTCTTCCTCCTCCTCTTCCTCCTCCTCTTCCTCCTCCTCTTCCTCCTCCTCCTCTT
>NC_068995.1:15534046-15537734 GCF_001194135.2 Octopus bimaculoides
TCTTCTTCTTCTTCTTCTTCTTCTTCTTCTTCTTCTTCTTCTTCTTCTTCTCCCTCCTCCTCTTCTCCTCCCCCCTTTTCCTCTTCCCCCACCCTTGTTCCTCCTTATTCTCTTCCTCCTTTTTCTCATCGTCATTATTATCTTTCTCTTTTTACTTCAGACAGCACACCTTTATTAATTAAAAGTCATTAGAACTGCACCCCACAAACCCATTCTTTTCTATCCACCCACCTGCTCATCTGTCATTGTCTGGTTTGAATTGTAATGATCTTGAAGGAATTGGCTTACAACATCTTGTAAACAGCTTATCAATTAAATTTAAGCAAGCAATAAAAGCCTGTAGTTTCTTACCAAGTCAATACTTTTTATTCTTGGCTACAAGGCTTGTTCGTGCTAAGGCATTCATTTTCCTAATTTTATTTTGTATTTTAAACAGCCCTACAGGGAGTTTTACTGCATGAATTTAATAAATAATCTCAGTCTTTCAGCTCACTATTTTACATGCCGCATGCATGTATTTAGAATGTTGTACACTTCCTCTTTGTTATATTGTTGATATGCATAATCAACATCATTTTGCACACACACACACACACACACATGCACACTTACACAGATGCGCTCTTTCTTTTTCATGCATACGTATGCACCCGCACACATATATATTCATGGTGATCGTCATTACAGTCTTCTAGCCTCTGTCTGTCTGTTGATTGATCTTTCTTTATATCACATAAGAAGGTGACGATCTGGCAGAATCATTGACGCGCCGGACGCCATGCTTAGCGGCATTTCATACACCTTCGCGTTCTGAGTTCAGTTCCGCTATGGTCGACTTTGCCTTTCATTCGACTTATTCACTACTCCGAAATTGCTGGCGTTGTGCCAAAATTTGAACCCACATTACGTATGTAACAGTTTGAAACTCAGAGATGCTTCTATTGACGTAGTAAAGGCTCTTGATAGCCGATTCAAAGACATTTTCGGCATCCTTAAATCTCTGAAATGTTCTGTGTATGCTTCATTATTTACTCACAGATCACAACATTAAGCATTGCCACCTTAAGTAGACCCAAGACAAAGTTATACAACATAAATAAAAATGTAAATGTCATCCCTTGACATTACTGTTCCAAGTCCTATAACTCATAAGCTCAGTCGCATGGTTTACAAGGCATACGAGGGATTGAAACCCTAACCCTAACCCCCATCTGGAACGGGATGCCAGTCCGTGAACTGGAGCAACGTAGAATGAAGTATTTTGTTCAAGAAGAACTACTAGTAAAATATAGCTTACGCGATGTACTTACATAAATTGTAAACCATTCAGATATTTATGTCTTCCGGTATTATTCAAATTCACTTAGAGAGAGAGAGAGTGGTGTTGCAAGTATGCAGACTATAAATTCTAGTGTTGAAACTAATGTTTTCACGTGAAGTCACTCATTTGTGACATACCTGGTTTAAGATATACATTGATAAAATATCACTTATGTTTACAAGTAGCAAACTGCATTTGTTCACAAAACTGAACATAAACCTACCTCGACCAATTTGGTTTTCATGATTACCATATTCATGACCGTATCCGAATTTTTCGCTGCATATGTATTAATTATGCAATCAAAATTAGGGATATTAAGTACGTGTTTATTTTCCAATATTTTGTTGCCAATGCACTAAGTCGTTCTTGAGTAATTGTCATTAAGATTGTAAAGTGTATCAGAATTAATTGCAGCTTAGTGAAGGATCCTTCATAACGATGAAAAGAACCATCAACTGTTAATTAAATCCGCACAGCGATTCTTAAATTTTAAAAATAACATATTCATCATATGAAGTCGAATTTGTTACTAAATTAGCTGCAAACTTTATATCGGGAAAATCGGTCTTATGTCCTTATTATTCTACAGTATATGGGCAACATTCTACAGTTTTTAATTTCCATGTGCAATATCATTAGGATAGATCATTTCTAAATCAGATAATTCCTATAACAATCTGTCTTCGAAATTTCCAGACGCTATATTTTGTCCATCTAGTAAAAATTGAAATTATGAATCTGACTCTTATACGCGGGAAAACCTTTCCCTTATTTCTGTGATAATGGCAGCACTAACTTCCTTTATTATGAACGAATTTCTCGACAGCCTAACATCAGCTGGCTTTTACCTGTGAATTCTTTTACAATGTATTTTCGTTAATTTCAATGTTTGTTCCGCGTTTCACATTTCTCCTGTTTAAGTGGTTCTTGACTGAAAATTTCCTGTGATTCTATCAACTTATCTTACAAAGATCTAAGATCAGCAGCTGCACCTCTAAAATTCATTCTTGGTCTCTTACAGATGATTTTGCACACGATTAAAAGACGATAAAAACATTATGCGTGTCATATTTACTTCCAGCTGTGTTGCCATTCTCACTTAATTGCTAAAATAATCTTAGAAATTTACCTAAGATTTTATTGCCACTTTCCTTGCACTCCATTGTTGTCTTGATTCACGCTTGACAAAAATCTGAAGCTTCTAATGTAGTTCTTTAAGATGTTGAATGAACAAAACGATGATAAATGGCTTCAAATATGCCAAAAGAAGTAACAACTGTTGTTTCCTCGCTTACAGCATGAAGACATATTACGGTCAAACAATGACTGACACAGATTATGAACATTCCTTCCGGATTTTTGTCGAGAGTTCTTTGTTGAACACCCGGCAAAACAGTAGCTTGATCATATGCTATGAACACTAACCATTCAAAACTTCATCCGATATTAATTTTATGTTTATTGTTTTTCTCAATATTATGAGTATATATTTTTCTTTATCTCTCCGTATAAATTATCTCTCTTTATAAATCTGTAAATATCTGTTGACAAATAATTCTTTGACTTCTACTCTTCTCATCTCAAAGTTAATGCCAACAAACCGAATCACTTGGGCCAATTTCTCACGATGGGTTAAATCTAGTACTGTACTAACCAAAATACGATATTATTTGTTTCTACAAATTGCTAACATACAATAATTTCGCTCATGTAAAGACAGGAAATTTATAAACTCATTTTGAATTTCAGAGGAAAGATAAGATGTTAATGTTTGCTTGTTTTTAGTACACTCTAAATTCCCTATCATTACTGGACCATTTTCTAAAACTAAAAACTTGACAAAAAAATTTCAGAGCTTTCTTTCGAGTTTAAATTCTCAGTATGGTAACGAAATGCAAGATTCTAAGGAATGAAGCATTGTATACAATCCAGCAACCGTTGCCATACACTTCTCTATTACATATTCTAGGTAAGGCGGTGAGCTGGCAGATTCGTTAGCGCGTAGGAAAAAGGCTTATTGTTATTTCTTCCGGCTTTTGATGTTCTGAGATCAAATCAAATCCTGCCAAGGTCAAATTTGCCTTTCACCTTCTCAGGGTCGATGAAATAAAATACCAGTCAAGTGCTGTGATCGATATAATCGACTTTCCCCTTCCTCTTGACAAAACTTCTGTTGGTCTTTCGAAAAAATTTGAAACCATTATTAATTCTTGATGAATTTATCTGTGCAACCATTCATTTTCCCTACTGAATTTATTTTTGCGTTTGTAAGGCTGAATTCAACTTCAGCGCCCAGTTTCTTTCAAAGTACAAATCACTCACAACTCTCACTATTTTCATGGTCATATACAAACATACATACAT
>NC_068995.1:15538211-15541208 GCF_001194135.2 Octopus bimaculoides
TATATATATATATATATATATATATATATATATGTATATTTAGATATTGTACCTGTTATCAACGTAGCAAAATTCTCATATGAAAGATTGTTTATCATACAATTTTATGTGCATATCAATTTAAACAAGAGCTATAACGCGATCCATCGTAAAAACTTGTTTAATGACCTATTTACATTTTGATGCGATATCGCGACTCACTCTTGTCTGTGATAAAAAATGGGATCTTGTATCCCTTCAGCGTCAAGTTTGATTAATTCATAGCAGACAGCAAACACCAGACATCATTAATACTTGTCCTTAAATTACATGTGTATAAACAGGTTGTAATGACATGAAACATATTGACACTGCATACAATATCGGTTAAGAAAACCGTTATGTAGTAAAGTAAGTAAGTAACCTTCCAATTCTTTTCACATAGAGGATCCACTCTGAGTTTTGAAAGACTGCTTGTTACTGATATTTGGGCAGCAATAAGTGTTTTTCGAAATGTACTTGTCGGCCATTTTGTTTATAGGAAATGAAGTCACAAGCAAGAACAACATACGTCATTGTTTTCTGCACTGCGACTAAACAATGTGCATTTTCTTGTTTGTTTTTTTACTGTAATCAGAGGATGTTCTTGACAGTTGGCTTCTCTAATTCTTACAGCCTGGCTAATTTGTAATGCGATCCTAAACAAATATATTCATGCATATCCAATCTACTTAAAATAGGTCAAATTTATGAACCAAAACTCTTTGTATCTTAAAAATATATATGAAATTGAACACTTACATATAAAATTATAGTAAATAATAATAGTAACAGTTTTTAACCATCTTTTTTTACAGTACTCATTCAACTGCATTTACAGTGTAATTATAAAAGTACGTTCTATAGACATTAAACAATATACGCTAAAAGCATAGAAGATACATTCGAATAACGTAACAGTGCCGTATTATTTACTTATTTATTGCTGAGTAGTGCTCTATATCCTAGAGAATGGGAGGCATAATTAATTAATTAATTAATTAATTAATTAATTAATTAATTAATTAATATTATTATATGCCATAGTGAAAGCGTGTGGCCTTAGAGAGCTGAACTCACGATCGTAAAATCATGGTTTGGATTCTAGAACAGGGTAGTGCTTTCTAATCTTGAGTAAGACTCTTCATTTCCTGTTATTCCAGTCCACTCGGCTGCAAGTGAGATCCAGAAATTGCTGGGAAGTTAACCCTGAGTCCAGGAAGTAGTGTTGTAAATCTCAGTCATTTATATACCATGGAAATCAGGTTAATCTCTAACCTTGTGAGATCTAGGGATCATGACAGACTTAAGTAATTATAAGCCAAAGCTAATTTTGCGCTTCTCAGTACCTGAGCCTGCGATGACATAACCCTTGACCCCATCATGGTACGTCTCTGGTCCATACAGTAGTTGGATTTAGTATGTAGGACGCAACTCCAGAAGCATTTTCCCCCTACAATATTGCGCTGGTGTTAATAATCAGGGTTGTTGAGCACTTTTGGTGAAAAATACCTCGCTATAACTAATTATGATGCACACTGTAGAGTACATATATGTTTTGTTATCTTTGTGTGTATGTATATATTCATTTATGTGTGCATGTATGTATGTATGTATGTATGTATGTGTGTATGTATGTATGTATATCTATATCAATATATATATAGAGAGAAAGAGAGAGACACACACTCACACACACACACTCACACACACATACATATATATTTATATATATGTGCATTCGTGTGGGTAGGTGTGGTTATATAGAAATAATACAAACAGTTGCACGCACTTACGCACACCCACATTCGTGTACATATTTATTCATGTTATATGTCAGCCTACAATAGCTGACAACCACAAATGTACATGGATAAGTATGAATTACACTCATGGTTAATGACTCTTACTTACATACACTGTTACAAGCAAAGGGAAGTTGATTTAAAATAAATTGATTTAAAAGTTTACCATTAAACCTAACCTTGAAGCTTCACCGTTCCAAATTTAGAAGGTTACTGAAGTATTTTAAAAACAATATTCAATTTAACTTTTTAAATCTTCTTAAATATTTTAGTATTTGGCATTCGGCAATTCGGTAATTCGTTATTATTGAAAATTAAGTTAAAAATATCATTTCTGCAAACTTAGATTGAAAAGTTCTTGAAAGCTTGCAATAAATCATTCCTTCAAGCAAAATTAATTTTCTCTGTTTCTTTCTCCAAGTCATTTCAATATTTAATGTTTGTAAGCAGCTAAGCAAATTTGCCTAATCATTTTGTCAATGTTAATTTATAATATATAATGTATAATATATTAGTGGTAGTTATTTATTGTACATATTTCATCTAAAGCCATTGGTGGTGGCAGAAACTGTAAACATGTATACGTACGAATAATGAAACACAATAAACAGACTTATCAAATTTAATGAAGAAAGCGAAGCGACAAGAATAAAAATAAACTTTAAGTATTCGAGGAGCTTTTTCTTTTCCTTATTTCTCATATCGTACATTTTATGAGCAAAATAGCAACGCGTTGGTTGTCGATTTCCAACGATCATATCACTCATTAACTGCAATTTCCATTGCAAAGATTACAAACACAGTTTCAGTCTTATCCATCAGACAAAACTTTGCAACTCAGGAGATCATGTTTAAAACTATCGATTGAAATCGGCCATGAGAAAACCTAATACTGCAAGAATAGGCTGGGAGAAAATTCTCCATTTAGACGTATGCAAACACACATTTTATTTTGGGCCGTGAGTAATACCCTTGCAGTGGTAGATCGTATCAGGCAGATTACAATTGATTGTGTTAAACAATGATTTTGCACGATAATGTTTTATTTAAAGCTGCTTCATGCAACAATAATACACTAAGCCATTCGAACATCATCCAGCAATTTGTCTACTGTTTTCATAAGTGTAATTTAATACCTACTGAGCTGTGAGTGATCGAGTTAGTTTTAGTAGTT
>NC_068995.1:15541308-15545890 GCF_001194135.2 Octopus bimaculoides
TATATATATACATGTGGATATACATGTGGATGATAAAACCAATATAAATGCATTGATTCATGCATACATGCACACGACAATTTGCAAGAACATAAATTAGGAAAGACAGAGGGGGAGGGGGAGAGGGAGTGAAGAGAAAGAGGGAAAGAGCCGAGAAATGAGTGCTTCTGACTAAAATCTACCTCAAATCTCTCTGCAGCGTTTAAACTTGTTGAACGCATTGGGCAATGTTATTCCTGATGACCCAACTATGAAGACTAAGATAGTCACGACTGTATCGCGTTATATTATATATCTTCACGATTAAACTTAAATCCAGTTTTAAAATAAGTACTATGAGATTCTTTACGCAGGTTCCAGCTATTATGCAGTCTCTTGAACTGTTAGGAATGATTACCAAAACTCTCACATGTCACAAGCATTACAGTTTTGAGAAAAAAAACATAAAGAAGGCGAGAACACAGTGAGGATAGTCATACCAGGAATGCCAGGAATTCCAAGAATTCCAGGAATGCCTATTATCATAAATCTGTTCGATCATGTCTAACCGAGTTGTGTTTGTGTATTTTAAGCAGCAACAAAAACTAATGCATATTATACATATCCCATCTTAAAATAGTTTGTTTTCCGATCGGACATACTTCCCGTTAAACTGCACATATGTGAGTGGATGGCTGCCAACAGGGAAAGGAAAACGAACGTAACACATTGAGGCAATGGAAATGGATTAAAATTCATGTAGGAGGGAAACAAGTAGAAAGAAGGGTAAACAGAGTGTGAGTGATTTTGATGTTTGCATTTAACGAACTCAAAAACTTCTTCAGAAGATGATTTGATGCTGTCACAAAGATCATTGCTTTTTCCGTTTACATTATCAAGTTCTGAATTTAGATATGCTTCAAAATTTTATGTTGTTTCAGGATGTTTTTGAAGATGACGTATTTATTATCGGAGGTATATTGGATCTCAATGGCCTTTTAGTATAATGTTTAACAAATACCTAATTGCGAACCGTTCTGTGATCCGAGTAATACTTCGAAGTTTTGTGACATTTGGTTAATCTGACATCACTGCAACCTTTGATCATAGTTATGACATAGTCAAACATGTTTCATTTACCAGAGAGTGGATGCTTCCAGGTGTTTTTACACTTATCTGCCTGCTGAAATATTGTGTTTGTTTGTAAATATTAAACAAAATTGTTGACAAAAAGACAACAGTTGTAAACCACTTACATTCATCTTTCCTGTCCCATGTTTTCCTATCACTTTTGGCTACGTTGTGTGTTTGTTACCCATTCTGGCATTACAATCGCCCATCAATATAATTTTATCATGATATATAATTTTACTGATAACTGTTTGTAATTTGGAGTAGAAAATGTTATGTTCTTGTTCAGAAGCTGACAAAGCAGGTGGATATGCATTGATAATGTGCACAAATGAGGAATTACCTATGGGTATACGAAAGTTCATAAGATGCTCATCAACAGCTTGAGGGATGGATGGCAACTTACGAAATAAAGTCGATTTAATGGCAAATCCGACATCATGAATTCTTGGCACATCTGGTGGTTTTCCGCTCCAAAAACTGGATACTCACTGCCAACTTCTTATCCACCTGTATCTGCAACCCAGCTTTTACTTAGAGAGCAGCAACATCAACGTAATATGAGTCGATTACGTTAGCAATTAGAACTGGTTTTCGTTCGAGACTGCTTGCTGTCTTGTAAAGTTCTTACATTCCAGCAACCAAAGATTAATATGTTTCTTTTAACAATAACAATAACAGCAGTAGCAACAACACTAACAACAACAACAATGATCGTTTTCACTAAAGGCACAAGGTCTGAAATTTTGGCGGGAGGAGACAAGTCGATTACATCGACGCCAGTGCTCATCTGGTACTGATTTTATCGACCCCGAAAGCATGAAAGGCAAAGTCGACCTCGACAGAATTTGAATTCAGAACTTAAAGACGGACGAAACGCGGCTAAGAATTTTGCCCGATGTGCTAACGATTCTCCTTGCATGCCGACTTAATAATAATAATAATAATAATAATAATAATAATAATAATAATAATAATAATAATGATAATAATAAGGATGATGATGATGATGATGATGATGATGATGATGATGTAAACCAGAGACGCACCCATCAGTGGCTACGGAGCTCAGGGTTAAAGACAGAAAGTGAAGGCTTTATCTTGGTTGCCCAAGATCAGAGCTTATTGATCCGGAACTATCAAGCAAATGTGAGGGAAAATAGTGTAGACCCAAAATGCCGATACTGCAACGATGGGATAGAAACAGTGGACCACCTAATCTCTGGATGTAAGGTTTTAGCATCTGTAGAATATAAATCAAGACATGACAGAGTTAGCCAATATCTAAATTGGATAATGTGTCAGCATTATAAAATTAAAACTGCTGACAAATAGTACAAGCACCACACTGACGCTGTAACTGACGGAGAAAATGTAACTATTCTTTGGAACTTCCCAGTATGTACAAACCGGACTATCAAAACAAATAAACCAGATATTGTTGTGAAAGACCAAAACAATAAAGCCTGTTTATTGATTGACATGAGCATACCTTGTGATCATAATATCTCAGCAAAAGAATTTGATGAGCTCAGAAAATATATTTTGCTAATCGAAATCGAAAAGATGTGACATCCCAAGACGGTTACAATACCAGTGATTGTAGGAGCACTTGGAATCATCAAAAAAGGAACTGAAAATTATTTAAGAATGACCCCTGACTTACCATCCATGCGAGAAGTGCTAAAAATTGTCTTAACTGGTACATCACACGTATTGAGAAGAGCATTGTCGCTGTGATTTTCTTTCCTTTTGCCCCCACCCACTTAATTTTATCTGTTTAGGTCTTTTAGTTTTTCCTTTTTCTCTCTGTCTTCCTCTTTTTCTCTATCACATGACTTTGTAAAGGAACAATCTGGTGTGTTTATTTTAATGGCCTACCAATATATACAGTACGGTTCTCTACTCTAGGTGACAGGAAGACACTCGGCAAGAAATGGAAACAGAATTGAAAGAAGATGCTAATGAAAATAATAACAACAACAACAATTATAGTTGTTGTAGTAGTTTCAAATTTTGGCACAAGGTTAGCAGTTCTTTGGGAGAGTTCAAGTCGATTGCATCGATCCTAGAACTTGGCTGGTACTTTATTTTTATCAACTCCAAAAGGACGAAACGCAAATTTGGCCTCACCTAAGCGAGATTTGATCACAGAGCGTAAGCAGCCGGAAGAAACGTCGCAAAGCAATTTTCCCGACGCGCTAACAATTCTGTTAGCTTGCTGCCTTGACGGTAATGATAATGATAGAAATGATATATATGATATACAAGCTGATATCGATCATTACCGACCATAACTTCTTATGCAGTTATTCAACCTTTTCTGTATCCACTTCTAATAAGCCAATCAAGATTTTGCTGTTTCCAATGTTTTCTTCACCTTGCTGGAGACTTGGGTTGGTATTTGTAGCAGGTCGAATAGTCACGCAGAGTCTTCTCGTTCACTCATTGCATTGTACTGTAGTATAGCGCAATGTGTCTGTGCTGCTTAGTTGCAGGCCAACCGTATTATCAAAGTATTCCAGCTGTGACTTAGCCATTTTTTGCAACATTTGTCAGCTGATTTATAGCGCAGCTCTTGCCAATTGGCACCCAAAAAATTGCAACTCTGTTTGATGCTAGAAGAATCATGTATCGAGAATTTGATTTGAATGAAGCGAATTTTCATATTTTGATTTAAGAAAAATTTTAGCGTTTGCGCTGTTTAGTTTCAGTCAATATTTCCTACAGCATAATAACTTATGAGACTCTGTCTGTCTATCTGTCTGTCTGCCTGCCTGTATGTATGTATGTATGTATGTATGTATGTATGTATGTATGTATGTATGTATGCATGATGGTTCGTTTTCTTTTAATTTAGAATAAATTTTCAACTGCCACTTACTTGGTAGCATAATTGCGAAGGAAAATGTCTTGTTTTAACCACCATTCTTTAAATCTTACGGAGGTGTTGCGGATTTTAATACTCCCAGATATCGTGATCAATTGTAGTGCATGAATTAAGGCTTCCCATTCTCTCCCCATGTGTGTATTTATGTATGTATGTATGTATGTGTTTGTGTGTACATATGCGTGTGTGCATATATATGTGCGTATATATATATGTGTGCTTATATATCGATATTGATATACCTATGTACATGTGTATGTGTATGCAGCATATATACATACATACACATTTTTACACATACCTATTGAAGTGTATATATATATACATGTATATATATGTATGTGTATATATATATGCTCTTTGCTCTTTTACTCGTTTCAGTCATTTGACTACGGCCATGCTGGAGCACCGCCTTTATAGTCGAGCAAATCGACACCACAGCTTATTCTTTGTAAGCCTAGTACTCATTCTACTTGTCTCTTTTGCCGAACTGCTAAGTTACGGGGACGTAAACACACCAGCATCGGTTGTCAAGCGAAGATGGGGGACAAACACACACACACACACACACACACACACACA
>NC_068995.1:15546630-15547927 GCF_001194135.2 Octopus bimaculoides
ATAATAATAATAATAATAATAATAATAATAATAATAATAATAATAAATGGAGCAAAACGCATGTCAATAAAAGTTCCTTTAATTCCTACACATGTTTCAAAATAAATGAGAGCCCTTTCACAAAGGAGAAAGAGCATATATATAATATGTATGTATACTTACACTTACAGATACCAATCTCTTAATCTACCTATATGTTTACACGTACTGATATTTATTACAGACAGGATGATGATGATGTTATCTCTCAGAGTTGAATTTAATTGAAATTTGATATTATCTATGTATATCTATGTAAAATGGCTGCGAAGTCTTATTTTTCATCGTTAACTAAGTTAACAACGAGGACATGAGAATTGAAGTGCTCCTGGGTCTCAGACTTCTCCTTTCACATCCCATTCTATCAAATTCCTTTCCGACTACCTTCACATAGAAGTCATACCGAACATGATGTTTTGTCCTTCAGGGTGGAAAATTGATTACATTAACATTTTTCGTCTTGAACAGACGAAAAAAAAAAAAAAAGATCTACAATAAAGTTTTTGAAATTCGCTTAATTTAATTTCTTGACGTCTGACTGGAAGTGTTTCTTCTTGAAGATGCAACTATCTTTGGCTGTCTATGACCCCCCACATCCTTTTAAACGGAACTCCAGTCCGTCGCAGTGTTACTCGTTGGACAGGGACAAGGCAACGCACCGCCGGTCTAGGAATCGGAACCATGATCTTGTGATCGCAAGGGCAGTTCACTAAACACACGCCTTGACTCACACACTCACAGCACGCACACGCGCTAGGCTACACACCTTTACTTACAAAGAGACAGACAGACAAACAAACAGATACACACATATGGACAAATACGCAAACTCAAACCATTTCAATGTGAATCATTTTCCCCTGATTCCCTTTCTTTAAAAATATATATACAACGATATGTTTTGTGAGACCAATCATCATACAAACATCCTTTTCTTAAACGGAACAAATCGCTCTGTAAAAGGATTTTAACTGCGAAAACTTCATATTGTTTCACAACTGTCAGCTTTAGATATTTCTCTCCTAACCACTCCCAAACATCCGGCTGAATGTCGTATCTGTCCTTCTCACGGTTTACATTTCGTAGAACACAAAATAGAATTCCTTTTATTTTTCTTTTGCTAACAGAGAAAAATACTTATACATGTATAAATATGTTTATATATATGTATGTATAAATATACATACATATATATATACATACATATACATATACATACATACATACATACATACATACATATATATATATATATATA
>NC_068995.1:15548312-15555838 GCF_001194135.2 Octopus bimaculoides
AACGCCCAAATTATGAAACTGCTTTAGTTTTAGTTGTCTGAGATTTCTTAATCGCAAGTTCTTAGAATTTATTTCTTTAATGCGCTTTTTTCTCTTCCTTGTCCAACGATTCCTGTTTAATCTATAGCTACTAAAGAAGTTAATTTAAAGCAATATAGAGTAAATTGCTGGTGCTGTTCCGCCCTTAACTTGGTTATATAGTAAAAAGATTTCCAGCCAAGACAATCTCGTCTTTTTCTTTTGCATATCCTTAACGATATTGCTCAAGTACACCTCATTTTTTTTAAGATGACAGAGTATATTTTGAGTCGGATCATTCAGGCATATTTTTTAGCAGATTGAACGCTCACATCAAGTTTCCTTCTCTTCTTAGAAAGGAATTTGTTATACGCAGTTTTTGACTCATTGGATCCATGACAAGATGTCCAACCCATGCCAGCATGGAACATAGATACTAAATAATGATGATGATGATGAAGGTGATGCACACACACACACACACACACACACACACACACACACACACACACGTTTGGGTCAACAACCAAGTGAAAACCATATAAAAGAGTGGTGATTTGAAATCCCACTAGCCTGAAGAAACCATCCAAAGACGAATGGTATATAAAAGTGCAAAAGCCTCAGAATGGCTTAAATGAATAAAAGAATATATATATATATATATATACATGCACAGACAGACACACACACACTCACACACACACATATATATATGTAATATGTACTATTAGTAAATGAAATGTGTAATGGTGAATACATATACGTTTGTATATATCTAAGTGTGTGTATGCGTGCGCGTCTTTGAGTTCATATTTACAAAGTCTTCACTCGTGCCCGTTTCTGAATATACGCAAAATACTCTCTCTCTCTCTCTCTCTCTCTCACACACACACACACACCACGTGATCACGCAGTCGGTCAGACTATGAGATGTTATACGTCGTTGGTCACAATGCGCAATGCGTCGTTTCAGCATTTGAATAATTCTAACTCGCTGGCTAAGCGTGCAGGCCAACATTCCCACTGAGTGGAAAGTCAGTCCGTCATAGGGTGGATGTCCATTTCCTGCTGAGTGAACTGGAGTAACATCATCTTTCTACTACAACTTATGTCAAACAAGGTGACAGACACGCCACATATCTGGTTTAATATCATTGTCCCAAATGTTGTAATACCATTGTCCTTCATCGGGTTCTTAGCCGTCGCTTTTGAAAAGACGTCCACGGTTTACTGCCCCAGTAAATTGATACAACAAAAACAACAACAACAACGAAAACAACAACGGGGACGCCGGAGTCGACGATGAAGACGTCAACAGCGATGGCGTATAGATAAAAAAATGGCAGTCGACAGCTGAGGCTACGATACAAACTGGTTACGCCAGAAATATAACACTGCAGAAATAACTTGGACAAGAAAACAAGCATAAAAAAGGACAGTTTCAGTAAGTATTAAATTTACGATTATTTGCTACAGAATTAATATTGATTTTTCTGTGAGAAAACAAGACTAAAGCTGTTTGCTGAGAGAATTGACGATATCGACTCCAGTACTTGACTGGTATGCTTTATTGAATTTGAAAGATGAAAGCTAAAGTTGGTCATTGGCAACTTTGAACTCAAAATGTTAATAGACATAAGTAAATACCACGAGGTATTTTTGTTCGGTGCTCTACCGATTTCTGTCAGTCCGCCTCCCTACAATTTGCGTAATACTGATTTCTAGTATGAGCTTTAGGTAAAAAAATTTGTGAATAGAATAGTTTGATTAAATAGTTCCCAATTATGATTAATCCATGAAAAGTAATCTCATCTCGTAGAGAGTGAGATTTGAACTCGGAATAGAAAGAAACACGAGTAAAGTCACTAATGAATATTTTTCGACGTTCTACTTTTTTTTTCTACTCCAGGCACAAGGCCCGAAATTTTGGGGGAGGGGGTGCCAGTCGATTAGATCGACCCCGGTACGTAACTAGTACTTAATTTTTCGACCTCGAAAGGATGAAAGGCAAAGTCGACCTCGGCGGAATTTGAACTCAGAACGTAAAGACAGACGAAATACCGCTAAGCATTTCGCCCGGCGTGCTAACGTTTCTGCCAGCTCGCCGCCCTTCGACGTTCCACTTTTGCTGTCATTTTGCTGTCCTTGTTCATGATGCAATATTTATTTCAGAAATTAAAGCGACGAGCTGGTAGAATCATTATCACCCCGGGAAAAAAAATGCTTAGTGGCATTTAGTCCGTCTGTACATTCAGGTTTCAAATTCCAATGCGGTCGACATTGCCTTTCATCCTTTCGGAGTAGATTAAATAAGTACTAGTTGCGCACTGGGATCGATGTAATCGATTTATTCCCTCCTCCGAAATTACTGACCGTGTGCCAACATTTTAAACAAATATTTATTTCAGAAATTAAGGTGGCGAGCTGGCAGAATCGTTAGCACGCCAGGTAAAATGCTTCGCAGCATTTCGTCCGTCTTTACGTCCTGAGTTCAAATCCTGTCGAGGTCGACTTTGCCTTTCATCCTTTCGGGGTTGATAACATAAGTACCAATTGAGCACTGGAGTGGATCTAATCGACTTAGCCCCTTCCTTGAAATTGCTGGCTTTGAGCCAAAATTTGAAATAAATATATATTTCAGGAACTTAGCAGAAAGTCACGGATTCTAGAGGGTACGAACTGTTAATAGTACCGAGCAAGTGCTTGGCTATTACATATGACGTCATACGTTAAAAGATAAACAACGAAATCGATCTCAGCGTGATTTGAACACTGACCACAAACAAACAATTAAATACATCGAGATATTTGGTCTGACACTGTACCTACTCTTGCCAATCCACATCTCTTACTACTGCGGTAATATTATTCACAATCAAGGATGGCAACGCTAAGTACTCTGGGATGCCACTATTGTGAATTCTCTTGCTGCAAGTAATTATTTTTAATTATGCTGTCCATACGGGTTTTGCTACTTTATCTGCAGAACAAATAAAATCTTTACATATTCAATGTTATCTACCAACTATAAATTATAAATTCAATGTTCTGTAAAGTGTAATTAGATAATACATTAGAAAACATTATCAAATGTTTTGTAATGTATAGAAAATGTCTATACATTTAATGTTTTCAGACAATGGCTTTGGAAACCACTGGTACTTGTGGCTCTTTAACAGAATATCGTGTTTGGCAGACTTAGTGAGGCAACTGGGAAATAGGAAGAAGTCCCAAGGCTCCGTCAAAGAATTAAACTCGCTACTGAATAGGGCAAAGCTGCCCGAAGCCCCTCTTGTTTTCGCTAATTTGCATTTAACATTTTAAAAAACTAATATTATTTTTATTTTTTATTCTTTCTACTTGTTTCAGTCACAGGACTGTGGCTGGGGTACACTCTTAAAGGGATTAGTCGAACAAATTGACCCAGGACTTATTTTTCTTTTAAGCCTAGTACTTACCCTTTTGGTCGCTTTGCCGGACGGCTACCTTGCGGGGACGTAAATACATCAACGCCGGTTATCAAACGGTGGTGTGGACAAGCACAAACACACACGTATGGATATGTTCATATACGTCGAGATTCTTTCAGTTTCCGTCGACTAAACCCACTCACATGGTTTTAATCAGCCCAAGGCTTTTGTAGAAGACACTTGCCTGAGTTGCTACTTAGAGGGACTGAACTCGGAACCATGAGGTTGGAAAACAAACTCCTAACCACACAGCCACGCATAATTTATACACACCGAAGAAATATGATGTAATATCCATATACGAATAATACAAACAATGTATACAACACAATCACTGACTATATGTGCATAATTACAAACTCAAATATTAAAAACCTATCTAAAAACAACATACAGAAACTGTATTTCATTTGGCAGAAGGCACGTAACAGTATGTGTATTATTAATTTAAAATAGCCTCATTATCTTTATTATTCTTTTTATTATTTTTTGAATTCATTATTGAGACCGGCGAACGTTAGCACACTGGGCGAAATGCTTAGTGATATTTCGTCTGTCTTTACGTTCTGAGTTCAGATTATGCCGAGGTCAACTTTGCCTTTCGCCATTTCGGGGTCGATAAATTAAGTACCAGTTACGTACTGGGATCGATCTAATTGACTGCCCCCCCTCCCCCAAAATTTCGGGGTGGGAGCCTAGAGTAGAAAATAATATGTGTATTATTTCAATCTCCTTGAGAATGGTAGCAAATTCGTTTGGGTATGACCTTTCAGTGTTATATTTCTATGATGAAATCTTGGCGAAACTTGGCCAACTCATCTGGTAAATATTACAGCAAAGCGATAACGATGAGCAATTGATTAGGATTAATTCTTTAGGAAATTACTATTAAATATAGACCTGTCCCGATTTTTTTCGAAAAATAATGTCTTAATAATTACATGTCAGGAATATTTTGAATATAAGTTAAAACAGGTTAGAGGAGGCAGTTATAACATTTGCAGTACAACAGTGAAAAATAACGGATCTTGGTTTGCATCAGTTGAGTAGAATTTTTTTTAAATGTATTTTCGACTGTGTGCTTTGGTGTTTTATTAAATTAACGAGTTGAATATGTTCAAGCATGTTTTCATATGTAAATTCAAAATATGTACAAGCAAATAATTGACAGTAGCAAAAAAAAAAAAAAAAAAAAATATTGTAAATAATGTCTGGCTTTAAACTACTAATTCTGTTTAAAGACTTATCGTCGTTTATGATAACCAATAACTGATTATATTCTGTCGAAGCTGAACTCCAGGTCACAGCTTGTTAAGAGGAAAACATGTTCGAAATAATACACACTGCCGTGACTATCAGCGAGGGAAGAGGAGCGAACATATTTTGATTTGCTTAATATAATCGAGAATTTGTTCAGCAGTTTACTAGTTTTTCATTGGCCAAAATGTCTGATTCACTAAATTTTTGATTAGTAAAAATAACACAAGTGACAGCAGCGAAACTAAAATATCTGCATCTGTTCACTACAGCACCATTTTCTATTCATAATATTCGTTTCAACTTTTGGCATACGGCCACCAATTTTGTGGCGGGGTGGGGGTGGGGGGTCAATTACATATAACCCAATACTCAACCAGTACTTATTTTATTGACTCCGAAAGGACGAAAGGCAAAGTCGACCTTGGCAGAATTTGAACTCAGAACATAAAAACTCGCGATACGTACGCACACACATAAATGCACTCGTATCACAATACATATACAAACTACACATATAGGTATTACACATCGGTGGTACATGCACACGTTCAGGTGCTTCCCCCCCAACACACGCACACATGCATACACACACTCATACAATCAACTGAATCACTTACAATACATACAAAGACTCACGCACCCTCGAATGGATCACTCGCAATATGTCATCACAAAGACATTGGTCATCACTCACCATACATATAAACACGTATACACACTCACAAATATGCATACACCACATGCTAGTATATAGTAACGTAATACATTCAACTAAACAGAAGCCAATGGCGCCGCTGAGTAACCAACCATTAAGAAGTTTTGCCCTGATAAGAAAGAAGGGAAGGGCTGACAATTGCCTCTCCATTACAAGAGCAAAAACAAATAAATTGGTAAAGACATGAAGAATGTAGAAGGTTGATTACATCCCAGTCTATTAGAATTACTTATTTCAAGAACGTTATTGTTGCTACTGCTTTTGTTGTTTAGCCCAAGGTCAACCAGTCTCGACTAGAATGAACCACTTTCTAGCTACAACGCACACACACACACACACACACACACACACATATATATATATATATATGAAGATTTATACACTGTGTGTGTGTGTGTGTGTTTGTGTGTGCATGAAAATGCGATAACAAAACAATAAACGATTGTCTTTTGAATTCTATTCTTTTGTCATTTCATTTTCTTATTACCGTTCTACACTCGTCTAACACTTCGTTTTGAAGTATATGTATATTGAGTATTGCATCAGGTTATTAATCTCGCAATGCCTCCGGAAGAAAACCAAATTTTTCAGACAGGGTCCGTCGGACTCTTACGCGAATTGATAGAAAGGATCGCAAAAGTACAACTCCCAAAATTACTGCAGAGCTTAATGACCACCTTGAGAACCCAGTTTCCACAAAAACTGTTCACCGGGAGCTGCACAAAGCTGGATTTCACAGGAGGGCTGCAGTCAGAAAACCACTACTTTCAAAAACAAACATTGCAAAGCGTTTAGAGTGGAGTAAAAACCTACAGAATTGGTCCCTAGAACAGTGGAAGAATGTTTTTTTCTCGGACGAGTCATCCTTTACCCTATTTCCGAGCCAAAAGAAGCATTTGATCCAGACTGCCTTCTTCCAACTGTTAAACATGGAGGAGGATCATTGATGATCTGGGGTGCTATATCTTGGAAATCCGCTGGCCCAGGGGTTTCCATTCATGGCAGAATTAATAATAGTGAAGACTATTTAAACATTTTATCTGATCAAATTCATCTTATGGTTGCGTAACTGTTTCCGGAGAGAAAAGCAATCTTACAGGATGATAATGCACCAATTCACACAGCTAAAGTTGTTATTGAATGGCACGAGGAACATTCTAGTGAAGTTGAACATCTTATCTGGCGACCACAGTCCCCGGATCTCATTATCATTGAACATCTATGGTGCATTTTAGAAAAATGCAAGTAAGGAATCAATATCCTCCACCATCATCACTACAAGAACTGGAGACTGTTTTAGCTGAAGAAGGGACAAAAATTGTTTCGGAAACAATTCAAACTTTGTACGAGTCCATACCTCGTAGAATTCAAGCTGTAATTACTGCTCAAGGTACCGCGCAGTGGGACTGAATCTGGAACCATGTGGTTGGTAAGCAGGCTACTTACCATACAGCCGCTCCTGCACCTGGGTACATAGGTAATTTAGTAACTGCCTTTTACCCGTTCACAATATATCTAGGACTACAATGAGCTTTATGTTTTGTTTGTCGCTGCTATTTCAGGTAAATCGAGTGACACTGCAGAGACCATAAACCTCATCGTCGAAATGATCGATCGAGACCAGATTCGATCTAAAGACTAGCAATTATGAAAGCAATTAACAATAGCGAAATGCCTGCCGCTCGTTAATTGCAAGTTTTTGTTTTAGTCACGTCAAAATATTCCACATCTCAGAGATTCAAAAGATTTCAAACGATAAGCTTTAACGAAAACTTCCAGGACTTCGAGCAGTTTGGAAGATTTCTTTGATTCTAAAACAGTTAAGAAATCTGAAGTAGCCAAAGATAAGAAATCCGCTTGAGGCAACGGGAGATCCACATGCAGAGTTATATACTCGGACGGATAGGAACATTGTTATACATACATACATACATACATATACATAAATATATATATGTATATATAAGCATACATACACACACATATACATACATGCATACACACACGCACACGATTCCGCTCGCATATTTGCATGCATTCATATATATATATATATATATATA
>NC_068995.1:15558448-15559676 GCF_001194135.2 Octopus bimaculoides
ATACAAAAATATTTTGCATAATATTTGAAATATTCTTACTTATATATGTGCTTTAGTTTTTTGAGAATTTATTTTTACCGAAATTATTTTAACGAAAGTATTTTAGAAATTGTACTTTGTGAAACATTTTTTAAATGTTTATTTGGTCTCCCACCTCAAAACTGCTCTCAACTAACAAACAAACGCACACCAATATAAACATAAATATTTAGAAATATGCGCAGGTGTGGCTGTGTGGTAAAAAGCTTGTTTCCCAACAATATGGTTCTGGGTTCAGTTCCACTGCGTGGCACTTTGGGCAAGTGTCTTCTACTATAGCCTGGAAACGACCAAACCTTTGGTAGATGAAAACTGAAAGAATCCCGTCGTATATATATATGTATTATATATTTGTGTGTCTGTATTTGTCCCCCACCACCATCGCTTGACACCGATGCTGGTGTATTTACGTCCCCGTAACTTAGTAGTTCGGCAAAAGAGACCGATAGAATAAGTACTAAGCTTACAAAGGATAAGTTCTGGGTTCGATTTGTTCGACCAAAGGCGGTGCTCCCGCCTGGCCGCAGTTGAATGACTGAAACAAGTAAAAGAATAAAAGAATATTAGAAGTACTTTCCTACGCACAATCCTAATTTTTAGAGTGACTGGTACTACGTGCTCATTGTAATGGCTAGAAATAGCAGCCAAATTGCTTGCAACTCGTATATTACTCTCTTGAAAAAAAGAAAAAGAAAATGAAACAAAAAAAAAACACTGGAATGATGCACTTCTAAGATTACTCTTCTTTAAAACAAAAGATTGTCGTTTGAATGCGTTTGAGTGTATATCGGTCTTGCTAATAAGAATCCTCATCGTTCTCATTTTGAAAGGGTTAAAGACAGACACTTTCCTCTTTGGCCAAGGCCTCATCAACTTTTTCAAGTTCCACTTGAAAAGGAAGATGAGAGTAGAGAGGGAAGTGCTGTCTCATAGCAAATTCGTTGAAAGATGGGTGACTGTTGGAAAAATGGCCAGTATAAACGGACCAATTCTGAGAATACACCTGTAAAAAAAAAAAAGAAGGTAATGTAAAAGGAGAAAGGGCTCTATACCCCTTTCTTATTTTTTCTGACCAGGCTCCCGTGGTTTTATGGGTTTTTCCACGTGTAACCTTTCCTTTTTCGAAGCGCCTCCCCCTTTGGGAGTTCTACTTATTTATTTATCTATTTATTTATCTATTTATTTATTA
>NC_068995.1:15560802-15563584 GCF_001194135.2 Octopus bimaculoides
CACACACACACACACACACACACACGAGAGTTAAGGAATGGAGTAGATAAGATCCTGGCTACATATGTTTCATAACGTGCGAAACCTCGGAAGTGGTAAGTATCCAAGCCAGGTGTATACCGCAGGCTACTCTTCAGGCCAAGGGCATCTTGATTAAATGAAGTTTACATTGTCGCAAGGAGGTACACGAGTAGCATGCAGTATACATCTCGCTTGGATATTTAGCACTTCTGAAGTTCCGCTCGCTATGAAACGTATAGCTCGGATCTTACCTACTCCATTCATTAACTCTTGGAATTTTATTCGCATACTTGGCAACCCTGGTTGCCTACCGTGAAATATGAAATAATTTTTTGCAGTTTATCATAATCCGATACGAAAATGAACATAACTATGATAAGCCCATTCTCGCCATGGCTATCCCGTCTTTTATTCATATATAATGTACTTAGAAATAGAATTATCTAACAAGATTTTTTTCATTTATTTTTCTCCAGAGAGTAGGCGCAGGTGTGTCTGTGTGTTTAAGAAGCTTGCTTCCCAAGCGTGTGGTCTTGGGGTCACTCCCACTGTGCGGCAGCTTTGACAAGTGTCTCATGCAATAGCCCCGGCCAGGCCCGACCAATGCTTTGTGAGTGGATTTAGTAGATAGAAACTGCGTGGAAGCTCGTCGTATCTATCTATCTATCTATCTATCTATCTATCTATCTATCTATCTATCTATCTATCTATCTATCTGTCTGTCTGTCTGTGCGTGTGTGTTTGTGTGTAAATATCTTTGTGTTTCACCTCCCACTGCTTGGCAACCGGTGCTGGTTTCTTTACATACCCGTAATTTAGCATTAAGTACCAGACTTAAACACAACCACTTAGGTTTATTTATTCGAATAATAATTAAAAAAAAAAACACTTTTGGAGGCAGTGCACCAGCATGGCCACAGTTCAAAGACCGAAACAAGTATAAGGTTAAAGATAAAAGACAGATATTAGAAAGACGTAATAGTTTTTTTTTTTGTATTCTTCTAGCAAGATCAGCAGTCACGTAGGCGTTTTCCCATTGGCTCACAATTCGATGTTGATAGTCGTTGAAATTAAAAAGAAGAGCAATTACTGTTTTTCAAATCTACAACAGTTTTCTCAATCCATATCGAATTAACAACAACCAAGAATAGGCACGTATTGTGATATCATTTGTATTATTATTATTACCATTATTATTATTATTATTATTATTATTATTATTATTATTATTATTATTATTATTATTATTATTATTATTATTATTATTTATGTGCTATCGCATTGTCGTATTTAACGCACGTTATTTTCTTGCTTATCATGTACATTATTAAATGTAATGCTATTACAACTGTGGCTTCAATGAAACTTTCTTTGTGAAAATAAAATGATAGTAAATTGAATCGAATTCATTTTAATTTAATTTTATTTGAATATTTTATTCAAGTTGTTGTTAATTTGCTCATGTGGTTCGTCTTACGTTCGTTGTTTAGATTTTGTATCTGTTGCTTCCTTCCTGCATTTGTTATCTGCGTTAAGCTGGAAGATATAATTTGAACTGGTATCATTTACAGAGTTTGTTATACACACAGGCATAAACATACATGCACACAAATATATGCATATATATATATATATATATATGTATATCTATCTATCTATCTATCTATCTATCTATCTATCTATCTATCTATCTATCTATCTATCTATGCACACACACACACATATATATATATATACATGTATGTGTATGTATATTATATTACAGAAATATATATACGCGCATCTGTATATATGTCCACATACAGGATGTCCCAAAATTATGGTAACAAAGTTTTTTCAATTTTGCCAAAGCAAAATATTGTTATATTTCGGGCCCCGAGCAATGCAATGGTAAGGCAAACAAAATTATGACACTACCACATTTATTCGATATGACCATTTCTGTCTCGAATCACGGCCTTAAGTCTAAGTACGGATGCTTCGCGCGTGGCACGCAGCTGTTCGTGCGGAATCGAATTCAATTCCTGATGCAGTTTTGCTTTCACATCGTCGAGCGGAGTATGAGGAGTACTCGAGACACTCGTCATCAAAATGGATCAAAGAGAAAAAATCCAACGGATTGAGGTCGGGGTTTCTTGAGGGCCATGCGTCCTTGCCTATGAACGACGGTAAGTTTTGTTTTTTCTGAATCCAGTGTTGTGTCTGTAGGATGGTGCCAAGTCTTGTTGGAGGCTCCAAGGCGCGTTTTGAAAGTGTTCAATCACCATAGAAACAGTTCAGCTTCCAGAATGTATCACTGGGTGTTAATTTTAACACCAGAGGGCACTAAAACGGTGGCAGAGTGGGGGAACTTTCCAATGGCTATCACAGCCGCCCAAACCATAACTGACTGTGAATTTTGTTGCCGATATTCGAGTCTAACCTCGACGGAGCCAGATTTATACATTCTGGTGGTTTACTGTCTGTTCGATGTCAAATTTCTTTTCATTAGTGAACACCAGGTTAGGCAGCGTGCTTTCCGCAATCTGACGCAAGATAAGACGGCTTCTCTCCTTAAAAACTTGCGGATCATTCTTCAGTACTCGATACATTGATGTTCGGCTTATTTTTGCTGTGACAGCCAGTTTTCTGACGAAACGACGAGGATTTCGCCCTATCTTTTTTCCTGTACTTTTTGTAAGCGTAGCGGTCCGCACACTTATTTTTCGGGTATGTATAATTTTCATATCTTATCACATTTATTGATAGTTATTAAAGCCTA
>NC_068995.1:15563798-15565530 GCF_001194135.2 Octopus bimaculoides
TATATATACATGTGTGTGTATATGTACAGGAAGTTCGGCCTAAATTTGACGAGTTGTTGTGTCTCTTTTTATCAGGAACATCTTGATGTGTTGGTGAAGAGTTAATGGCGTTGGAGAGCATAGAGATTAAAGTCCTAGGTGAGTAAATGTTAGCTGGTATGGAGGACTGGAAGCCATCCGAATATTAGAAAAGAGTTAACTGCATCAGGATAGTTTGCACTGGATATGCAAAATGTCGGCATCATGACTGCTACTCAATGCTCTGTAAACTATAAGAGGCTGTAAGACATGACATGGGCAACTGTAATGGAGAATACGAAACCATGGCTAGCAGGAAGGGACACAAAAGCGTTCTGACTGCGTCTGCTTGCCTGAATTCACGCCTGTATTGTTGAATAGAGTCATAGGCTCAATTCAGACGGCCATGTGAAGCTGCTGGAGATTGTGGTCAATTCCTTGCTGGAGAGGGTTCTGCTAGAAGGCCATATGGGTGGTAGCAGAATTTTTCCATCGTTTCCAAAGATGGACGGAAGTGTACAATGACGATGGAAATAATGGCGGCAGTTGTGGTCATTGTGGTGGCAACTGCGGTACAGCAGCGACGTCGGTGAGGACCACAACGACTACGAGGACGAAAACGACGACGAAACATCAAGTGAAACATCAATCTCCATCGAACTTAATAGCTCAGGAAGTCTGAAAAATCTGTGTGTATTACTTCTCTTAGCTTTTTTCTTTGATTAAATGATTTTAGAAAATGAATGTTTACTCTCTAGCTCAATATGACAACTAAATATCCCTCTTTAAACTCCGTATTGTCAATATAAGAGCTAAATATCTCTCATTAAAGTCTGTACCGTCTTTAGAATGGTGGGAACGTTTGTTTTATGTTCTAAATCTGAAATTTGCTGCGTAAGAAAAAGATGTCATAATGTGGGTAAGAGCTATAGCTCCGGTGTTAATCGTATAGTTTTGTAGGAGGATGTATGTTTTAGCATCGTACTTCGAGAATATATATATATACTAAAGCTGTAACGAGGACAATAAAAATACTAAAATCGTAGCAAGAACAATAATACAAACCATAAGTAAAACACAAGAACCAAACAACAGCAACAACAATAAACATAACGAGAATGCCAGCTGCAGTTACAGCAACAATAGTTAACTGCAAATGCAATAACAATAACAATAACAATAATAACAACAATTGCAAAAAGAAAAGAAACAGCAACCATGTTAGCAACAACAACGACTACGATAGCAACAATATCATCTGATATCAGAAATGGTTGTTGCAATAAAATCAACAACATTAACAACGTTAACAACAATTTTGGAAGTCACCGTGAAGGCAATGATGAGAACAGTTACAACAACAATCATAATGTAAATAGTGGCAAAAAAAAAAGCATCGACAATACCACCACCACCACCATTACTATCACTACCACCACCATCATCATCACCACCACCACCATCATCATCACCACTTGTAGCAATGACGTCAACAATAGCAGCAACAACAATGACAGCAACCGTGAGGACAATGGCGACAAGAAAGACATCAACAATAACATCAGGAACTACCATCCTCACCGCTACCACCATTCCCATCACCGGTACTAGCACCAGTACTAGCACCACCACCAACACCAGCACCACTACCACCAGCACCACCACCACCACCACCACCACCACCACCACTACCAGCACCACTACCACCAGCACC
>NC_068995.1:15565642-15569537 GCF_001194135.2 Octopus bimaculoides
AGCACCACCACCAACACCAGCACCACTACCACCAGCACCACCACCACCAGCACCACCACCACCAACAACAACAACAACAACGACAATAATAAAATCAGCAACCCTGATGACAATGACGAAAAGAACAACATCAGCACTACCATTATCATCATCATCATCGTCAACAACGGCAGCGTGACTGACAATAAGAACAACAAGACCAAAATAAAACAAGCAGAATGACATGAGCCTAGAAGCAATTGTTAAAGAATTTCTTAGAATGACATCTCTGGTTTGGAAATCATTGTTGCATATTTTCAAGATTTTCCAATTATTTCCTCATTGGTGGGGATCCGTGGTTAGAAAACTCAATTATCGTATCCAAACTTGAGGCCCTTTATCCAAAATGTCCATCGTTTCATACAAATTTGCTCGTATCATATCTAACAAACAACCATCCCTTTATGTACTTCTCACACTACGAAACCTTGCTGTTACAACGGTAGATAACGAATATAAACAATGATAGAGCTGCTTCTATAAATGTATATATTTTATACACATGGTGTTTATAAATCGTTTAAACATCATCTAATAAACATTTGTAATACGAAACTGACAAATTCTGTATAGGGAAGAAACGAATGGAGCACCGAGTAAAGTGTTTAAAAATTTTTTTTTTTTTAACTAAATAAAATTTGTTTTTGCTGCATTCAGTTACGGACTTCGGAGTTCGAATCCCACCTCAGCTGGCTTCGAGCAGATTTCTTTGTGGTATTTCTTTTGATTCTCTTCGTTCTAAGTTTAAATGCATCCGACGTCAGATATTGATTTTATTATTTTGTTTCTTTTGCTTGCTTCAGTCATCAGACTGGGGTCATGCTGGGGCACCGCCTTGGAGAAGTTTTGGTCGAATGAATCGATTCCAGTACTAAATTTTCTTTCTTAAGCTTGGTGATTATTCTATCGGCCTCTTTTGCCGAAACGTCAAGTTACGGGGACGTAAACACACCAACACTGGTTGTAAAGCAGTGGCGGGGGACAGGCTCAGAAACAAAAACTCACACATATATAACCCAGGGTTCTTTCAGTTTCCATATACCAAATCCATTTATCAGTCTGTGATCCACTCCAGGCTATAGTAGAAGACACTTGCCCAAGGTATCACACAGTAGTACTGAACCAGGAACTATGTGGTTGGGAAGCAAGCTTGTTACCACACAGCAACATCTGTGATTGATGATAATAGTAATCCTTTCTACTATAGGTACAAGGCCTGAAATTTTGTGCAGAGTATGTTTGGCGATTGCGTCGACCCCAATGCACAACTGGTACTTATTTCAGCGACTCCAAAATGATGGATGAAGGGCAAAGTCGACCTCGGCGGAATTTGAACTCGGAACATAAAGACCGACGAAATGCCACTAAGCATTTTGTCCGGCATGCTAATGGTTCTGCCCTGGCTCAGTTATAGCTGTGTGGTTTAGAAGATCGCGTTGCAATTATGTGGTTTGTGGTTCAGCCCTACAGCCTGGCACCTTGGACAAGTGCCCTCTACTATGGCCCCGCACCAAACAAAGGTTTGTGAGTGGATTTGGTAGAAGAATAATGTGTAGAAGCCCGTTGTATATATGTAAGTGTGTATGCCTTTATGTTTGTCCTGACCACCGATTGTTGGTTAGTTACGTCATCGTAAGCTAGCGGTTCGGCATAAAAGTCCGATGTAATAAATATTAGACTTTAAAGAAATAAATACTTGTTGGTTGTAGATGTGGCGATTTGTTTGACTACAAAATGGCTACAGTCCAGTGACTGAAACAATAAAAGATAAACGAAACCAGAGGCGGTGAATTCGGGGAATTGTTAGCTTCGTGACATTTGTCTTGATTATCAGCGTTCTGAAGGCAAAGGTCACGATGGTACTGGTACCAAGTTGTATCAACCTTGCCTTCCACTGGACATAATCGATAGTGCGGAGGACTGAGCCTTACGTGCAGGGACAAATGGTAGTCACAAAAAACAAACAAAAAGCCAACCAAAAATTTTTCAAAAATCATCAGGCCTTGTGCCTTAGAACGGAACTCCTCAGGCACAGAAGCCACACGTTAGTCATGAATAAAGAGGGCCCAAAAGAGGGACTAAAGAAGCCCTTAGTTAGTCATGACCAAAGAGAGCCCCAAAATACAGTGGGAATATGTATTAACTAGAAATAATTAAACGCAGAGGTAAAAATGAAAAAAACATAATCAAATGATATCAATTAATGACCATATTATTTCGTCATATAGAAGTGACGAAACCGGATGTATTTCGCTCTTCTTATAGACTCATCTGAGAAGCATAGATTTCAACGTAATGACAAAAGTTGTGGCGAGTGAAACACTGAGTGCAACGTTATATTTGTTGGTGAAGGGAAAAAAAACATTGTTTAGACATTAAATAACTCAATAATCGCAGACATAGCCATATGGTTAATGTTGATTTGAAACTACTTCGTATGTACACATTAGTGTGTGTGAGTGTATATGTGTGTGTGTTTGCGTGTGTTTATGTGTAAGTGTATATTGTGTATTTGGGTGTATGCATGTATGCTTGTGTGTGTATTTGTATATATATATATATATATATATATATATATATATATATATATATATGCTTGCACACACATACAATTGTATATATCAGTTCGGTACATACCGTCGTATGTTTAGGTGTGTATATACTTGTGAATGTATATTTGTCCATTAATATATACATGTATATATGTTTTCGTATGACTGTATATGTCTGTCTATCTGTTTTCTCTCTCTCTCTTTCTCTCTCTCACTCGTTTTCTTTCTTTCTCTCTCTCTCTCTCTCTCTCTATATATATATATATATATATATATATTCTTAGATATATTATATATTTTATTCTATTCTATACCACACACACACACACACACACACACACACACACACATATATATACATACATATATATACATATATGCACATAGGTAATTTTAGCTAAAGTATCTTATATTTGTTTATATTGTAAGCACACTCACACAAACACATACAGACACCCACACGCAAAAACACCATAATTTCGGGGTCATTACGAACTCCTGTCAAAAATAGATCAACCGCCATTACTATACTGTTTCTTTGCCAATACTAATCTTAAAATTTGTTTAGCTAACAACAAAATATAATTACGATGATGATGTACAGTAAACAAGATATTTAGCAATAGACAAAGATTAATACTGATGAAACAAGTGCTGTGCTCCGGCGACAAATAACTAGTTCTTATTTAGGTATAAGGCCAGAAAATTTTGAATAGATAAGACTAGTCAATACCACCGATCGCAGAACTTAACCGGTGTTTTATCTCACACCACCCGAAAGGATTATTTGAATCTATATTTCGAACAATATTGAGCACAAAAAGTTCATACGGTGGAATAAGTTAGTTTTCTGTAAGAAAGATGAGAAGTCTAGCTCTTCAGGCAGAATCTTTCATGAAATGTTTATGAAACATTTCATTTCATCCCTGACGAAGAGCTCTGCCCAAAATGTTTGACTTTTCCTCTCCTCCACCACACCAAAATAACATGTCTACAACATAAAATAGTATTGTCTTCTTTTATTTGCTTGCTTCATGGTGTCGTCGGCTTCTTTCATTTCGTAACGTGATACAACGACTACGCGATATAGTATGTCGTCTGTTCAGCATGGCGATTTTACGTCATCGTTTTTTCTTTCTCTCCTTTTTTCATTCTTTTCTTTCTTTCTTTCTTTCTTTCTTTCTTTCTTTCTTTCTTTCTTTCTTTCTTTCTTTCTTTCTTCCTCTCCTTTAGCCTGTATTCCCCCATCCCTGCTTCATAGAATCTCTATCTTTTTACTTCTATACGTTATATATATATATATG
>NC_068995.1:15570016-15571630 GCF_001194135.2 Octopus bimaculoides
ATATATATATATATACATGGTGCAGCTTTATCCACTTGGCCTGATTCGGCGCCATGTAAGAAATATGACGCGTTCACTCGTTCATAAGGAATATCTTTCATCTTTGGCATAATTACGTTATTCTCGTTAAGGTTCTTGTAGCACCGTTACAGTTCACTGCTACTTTCAACGAAAATACTAACAAGACAACGCAAGAGCCTCTATGCGGTCGTATGACCCACTGCAAAAACCAACCAAAATTCTCCCTCAAATCACATCGTACCCTCTTAAAAATAAAAGGCGCTTTGGTTAATACGATCGTAGTTATTCATTATACGGTGGAGAATTGGCACAGTTGTGAGAGTGACATTTATTCTGATTTGTTCCAAGTCTCGTATAAGCCAACTTTACCTTTTATTATTTCGGGGACCGAGGATTAAAAACTTTAATCGAGGTAGACTGATTGGCATGGCCAATGCTTTCTCCTGACGAAAGACAAAAGAAGAAAATACAAGAATATCTATGTTTAAAAAAGAGAAGGTGGCAGCGTCACATATGGAATGTTACTTGATCATAAGTCTGCATGATCAGACGTGACCTGCGGCTAAACAGCCACAACAATCGAAATGGAAGCATTATATAAGCCAACGACAGATCCACTTATTCTCTCGGCCTCCTAGAAACAGTTGCCAAATCACCACCAAAATTGATACGAATTCTGTCCGCATGATTCAGTGTAACACACGTTATATTAGTAGTGTAGTTATTAATGACCAGAGATCATTAATAATTCGAGTATTTTGCTATGCTTGTCGTAATTTTGTTTGCATATTCCCATAGGAAGTTGTAGGATTCTAAATTTCAGCAATTTGAGATGTGAGGTAAGCGATCCCTGACGAATCTCAAAAAATAGAAAACCAGTCATACAACTCTCGGTCTCAGTTACTGACGCTCCTATATTTTATCAACCCTTTCTTTTCATAGAGTGACCACGCATATATTAAAACACTGTATATAATATTCGAATATATATTATATAATAAAAATATACACACATTCGTAGATTGCTGTTTAATGACTACGCGAGCATTATCCGTTGGACTTTTCATTTGCCTAGGTGACATTTATGAAAGGATTTCAGTATTTGATAGGAAAATAAAAATCCCCAAAGATTCGTTGAAACAAAGACACGAAAATCAAATAATGGAACGGTAGATATTGGTTTGACATCCTGGAATGAACAAATTAATCGCTATAAATAATAAAATTTTAAGCCTTCCATTAGTGAACTGCATTAACAAGGTGAAAGCAGACAGGTTTATACATGTTTCCATACCTCCTCTGCGTTTGTGTGTGTGTGTGTGTGTGTGTGTGCATGTGTGTGTGTTTATGTGTGTATATGTGTGTGTATGTGTGTGTGTGTATGCATGCATATATATTAATATATATATTTGAATATATGCATTTATATGTATATTATACATACGCATACAGGCACACACACATATATATGTATGCATGTATGCATATGTATATACAAGTATAAGTATACAGGTATACACACACACACACACACACACACACACACACACACACACACACACACACATATATATATATATATATATATATATA
>NC_068995.1:15571941-15574516 GCF_001194135.2 Octopus bimaculoides
TATATATATATATATATATATATCTATATATAATTTATAATGAATATTCAAAAGGAATATTTTATTGAACTCATATTAAGTGCTCTATTACTTTGAGCAAATATATATATATATATTTATATTATTAATAAAATTATCAGCAATATTCTCAGGAAATCAATATTCGAATTTTTGAAAGATGTATGGTTTATATGATGCAATAATTATTTTGAATTATAATTAAAATTAAAATATACAAAATATAAATGTATATAAAAAATATATGCGTACATAAATGTATATAAAAATATATGCGTAAGTGAGTGTAAATGGTATACATAGGGAGTATGTATACAAATGGTATACATAGTGAGTGTAAATGGTATACATAGGGAGTTCTATTAATTTTAAACAAAGATATCTAGTGCATATACATTCATTTAAACCAAATATAAATAGTAATACAACTTCATTAGCCACATACATACAGAAACTCAATAAAAATAAAATTAATTATAAATTGGACTGGCCAATAATAGATTCTGCAATACCATATACATATAAATCAAATAATTGCCGTTTATGCACATTAGAATCACTGCATATATTACTATATAAATTTGACAATCCAATTAATACCAAGTCAGACGCGATATCATCACGTAAACATAGGTACTACAAAACCTTTAAATATTATAATAGATCCCAAAACAAGGTAGAATAGAAAAAAAAAACACATGTGTGTATTTCTATAAGCATTTGTAGTGATATGTAAAAAAAAGTATGTATATATGTGTATATGTGATTGCATGTGTGTATATGTATAAATGTAGACACTTAATAATTGAACTCAAATACTAGTAATCTACAATACTTTCATAATTATATTAAATTAAAATTGAAAATAAATATGTTAAATCTAAACACTTAAGGATTTGAACCTAGATTCTACTATATTACTTTTATAAGTAATAATAATATCCATATTAAATTAAACTTGAATTTGAAATAGAATCTTCTGACAAATAATAAAAACTTCTATATATACTTATCTCAATTCTAACCAAATTTTTATAATGAAAAGTATGCAGTGGATGGAACATTTAAATATTGGGTGTGATTCATAGGATTTACCAATTATATATTTAATTATTGCGAAATAACGCAATAAATCTAACAACAAGATGGACTCTACTATAATAATGTGCTGTGATTCTCAAATATTCTGAAAAATATACCGACATCAAAAACTATATATCATATAAAATATCTACAAAGGAAAAATATAAATTCTCTAAATTATATGATGGATTGGATTTACAAATTCTCAAAGGACAGTATGTATTTTTAATATTTTTAATATTTTTAATATTCTTAATATTCTTTAATATTTTAATTAACATCATCCTATAGCATATTCTATTATGTATACCATTCGTTTTCACATATATGATAATAACTTTATACATCTCTAAAGAGCGGAATTATTGCCAATATGCTTGTCTATATTAGATTACATTATAAAGGCAATAATATCCGTGAAACGATCGTAAGATGCATTTTAGACTTTCATAATATTTTAATTGAATTATATTTACACTCACTTACGCATATATTTTTATATAGATTTATGTACGCATATATTTTTTATATACAATTATATTTTGTATATTTCAATTATAATTCAAAATGATTATTGTGTCATATAAAACATACATCTTTCAGAAATTCGAATATTGATTTCCTGAGAATATTGTTAATAATTTTATTAATATATATATATATATATGAGTATATGTGAGTATATAAATACACAGACATATATATCAATGGGCTGTATGCATGCGCATATATAACTATACGCAAATGTATATTATATATACATGTTAGTGTGCGTGTCTGTGTGTGACTGTGTATGTGCGGGCGTATCTGTGCGTGTTTGTGTATATGTCGGCTAAAACAGTCTCCAGTTCTTGTAGTGATGATGTTGGAGGATATCGTCTCCTTACTTGTTTTTCTAAAATGCACCATAAATGTTCAATAATATTGAGATCCGGGGTCTGTGGTGGCCAGATAAGATGTTCAACGTCACTAGAATGTTCCTTGTGACATTCAGTAATAACTTAAGCTGTGTGAATTGGTGCATTATCATCCTGAAAGATTGCGTTTCCCTCTGGAAACAATTCCGCAACCATAGAATGAATTTGATCAGATAAAATGCTCAAGTAGTCATGACTATTGATTCTGCCATGAAGGGAAACCATTGGGCCGGCGGATTTCCAAGATATAGCCTACGCACCATAGATCATCATAGATGCTCTTGCATGTTCAACAGTTGGGAAAGGCCGTCTGGGTGGTCGGAAATAAGGTAAAGGATGACTCGTCATAGAAAATAACATTCTTCCACTGTTCTAGGGACCAATTCTGTAGGTTTTCACTCCACTCTAAATGCTTTGCAACGTTTGTGTTTGAAAGTAGTGGTTTTCTGATTGTAGCCCTCCCATGAAATCCGGCTTTGTGCACCTCCGACGAACAGTTTTTGTGGGAACTGGGTTCTCGAGGTGGTTATTAAGCTCTGCAGTAATTTTGGGAGCTG
>NC_068995.1:15574616-15579692 GCF_001194135.2 Octopus bimaculoides
TATGCATATATATATATATGCATATATATTTATATGTATATATTTATATGCATATATATATTTATATGCATATATATATGAATATATATATGCATATATTTATATATGCATATATACATTTAGATCTTAACAATCTTCCGGTTCAGAGAACAAGGTGTCATCATTCCACTTTTCTCTTCCTTTTTACGGCCACATGACCTAGTTTCGTGAACGCGCAGGACTCGTTAACCCCATCAGATGCTAGGAGCATCTAATAATATGAACGTCCATATTATATATATTGAATACGGCTAAAGGGCTACAAACGAGTCTGGGAATCCGATAGCGGACAGAACTAGACAGACTTACAGACCAATACGTACGTCTCCACGGTAACTGCAGTGAATTCGCCTTTAAAAGCTGAAATATGTTACAAACATATTTTAATTACCTGAAGTGATAAAGAGAGAGAGGGAGAGAGAGAGTTACGTTTTTGCGGTATTTTAAGAAATTAATGAAAAAAATCCTCTAAGCTTTACAAGCATAAATTTTAAAAAGAAAACAAACAAAAGCATCTAACAGCAAATGCTGAAGTGAAAAATCAAATAAAATACATGAGAAAATATGTACATAAATTTTATTAAAACAGACATAAGGTAATACGTCTTGGATGCGAATAATCCGAAACGGAGACGAGTTTTACCGCTTCCTTGTCGCATGCTCGAACAATTGTGAAGATCTCCTCTACGAAACCATTGGTTGCCTTGTTAACCCACAAATAAATTATGTGTATGTACAAATTTTGTTGTGTCTAGAGAGTTATGACAATATTATTAACACTGGCACTGATTCAGTTCAACTTCTTTATTATTAGTCAATTGGTTAAATACACACAACTAACAAATTAGCTGTTCGTTTCACTTGGTTAAGCAAAAGCTCTTTCGTTGCTATTTGCAACATTTTCAATGAGTTTTCACTTAGTCTCTTATGGAGACAGCGTTTGTCTGTTTGAGACGTTGTTGTGTGCTTGCGTATGTATGTATGTGTATGTGTATATATGTATGTATTCTCATACGTCTGTGTGTGTGTGTGCTTATGGTGTTTGTGTATGTGTGTAGGTGTCTGTGTATGTGATCATGTAGGTATGCAATATTTCATCCTGTAAAGAACAAATGTAACATTATAATCAGTTTTGTTACAGAAAATAACACATTCTCCGAAATGTGAAACGATAATTTATTTAATTTGAAGCAAGTAAATAAAAACCAATACAATTTTATTAATTGTCAGAAATCGATACCATAATATATGTAATCAAAATTTGTTGGTCGCTTTTCATTAAGAAGCAAAAGTATTAAATAGAGATCTTTTATTGTCTATATACAAAACTTAATACTTATAAATAAGTGTACAAATACATATATATATATATATATATATATATATATATATATATATATATATATATATATATATATATATATATATATATGTGTGTGTGTGTGTATGTTGTATATATGTTTGTGTGTGTGTGTATATATATATATATATATATATATATATATAAGCATGCACACACACACACACACATATATATATATATATATATATATATAAATATGAGCGTACATATTTATTTATGCATGTATGTATGCAAATTTAAACACATATATATTGATACACATGCACTCACATATACACACATATAAATACATTAATATCGATAAATATCTGAATATTAGCTGCTGTAGACATCGCCACATTTACTTAAAGAGATAACAATGGTGTTCAATATACACACATATATCCTACCTACCCACTTACATACATATATGTATTATATTTATGCATGTATATACATGCATATATATTTGTTTTATTTATATCAATATATACATGTAAACATTCCTATATATATATATATGTATATATATATGTATATACACAGATACGTATATACATACATATATATATACATACATATGTAAATGTGTGTATGTATATATATATAAACGTATATTTACACACACACACACACACACACACACACACACACACACATAAAAGATTACATATGTATATGCTTATATATATTTATACATATATATAAACGTATATGTACGTATATATATTTGTATGAAAATGTGTGTATATATATATGTAGACACACACACACACACACACACACATATATATACACACAGATATGTATGTACACTCACATATATATGTATGTACATATATTTATATACACACACACACACACACACACACACACACACACACACACACACACACACACATATATATCGATAAACAGTAATATTAGTCGCAGACGTACATTTCGCTGGATACAAGATAACCAGGAATTGTATATTCACACAAGCACATACATATATATATTATACTATATATGTATGTGCTATATATATATAGTAACATCTCTTTAAAGTAAAGGCTATTTGCCAACATAATGTGGCTTTCCTGGAAGTACGAACTGTGTGTATATATACATATATACATATTTATCTATATATATATATATAACGTGTGCGTGTGTGTGAGTGCCTGTGTGTATATATGTATACATATAGACATACATATATATGGAAATACATACACACATACATAGCTTGCAGCGGATCTGTTTGAACACAGAAAATTTACATTAAATCAAATATCAAACTATTACCATTAACAACATAGTTCTATATCTGCCAATACGAAGTCCGCCATCTTGATAACACCTCGTGGATGTTATACTTCAGCGATGATATATATATATTACAAACCTTAATGAGAGCTAGTTCATTAGGCCGTGCTTAGGTGGAAAGTGAGTTCCTTGCTATCCACCATCCAGCACGGAACTGTTGTATACATCCACCCTTGTCGATATTTCAAAGTAGCATTTACTACTTTTGTTTCGTGTTGATCTGATAGGGTAAGCGTTAATGTAGCTTTAGTTCTGCCAATCGCGTTTCTATGCGTTTGTAATAGTTTTCCTTTCATGCTCAAACAACGACCTGAAAGAGAAAGTGAAAGCAAAAAGAACACTTGAAATGATAGGAATATCAAGAAGAGAAAAGAAAAGTATAAGAAAACCAAAATTTGCAGGAATAAAGAAAAAGATATAAAGAAAATAATATCGATAACAACAGTAATAAACAGATTAACAGAAAAGTTTGAAATAAGAGAAAACTATAACGACGACAGTAACAAGATATAGAAATAATATTTAAGTAAGATAATTACGAGGAGTAAAATGAAAGCGAATGAATGAGTGGTTTCCAACATTAGAAGAAAAATAGTAATTTCATAGATAACCGGGTGAGATGTCTGGATCGATATCTTTATATTACTGCTTCGTATGTGTGTGTGTGTGTGTGTGTGTAATACAGGCAATTCTGTGTGGTTAAGAAGTTCGCAGTTATGTGGTATCGGATTTAGTCTCACTGAGGGTATATCTTGTACAAACGTCTTCTACTATATAGTTATACAACCTCGGGCCGACCAGAGCCTTGTGAATGAGTTTGGTAGATGGAAACTGTGCGCAAGCTCGTCATATATATGTGTGTGTGTGTGTGTGTGTGTGTATATATATATATGCGTGTGTGTATATACGTGTGTGTGTGTATATATTTACACACACACACACACACACACACACACACACACACACACACACACACACACACACACACACACACACACACACACACACACACACACACACACACACACACACAGTGCGATGAGTAAATTGGCGCCATATTATATTTTTAAATTCGCGCATGCAATTTGTTTTGGATTTTGTTTACTACACAGTACATTAGGTTCAGTTGGGCACAGTGTGTGAGGGAAATAACACCATGACGTAATTCACTCTGTCAGAAATTTGGAAACGAGATGATGTGCTGCTTGGCATTCGCACTGGAAGCTCCAATACGAACATTTCAGAGTGTTTGGGTGTCAATCTGAGGATAGTGCAACCTGAATGCATGCATGGAGAGTGATAAAAATCAAGCATCCAGTCAACATCATGGTGTTTGCAGTGATCCCTAATGATGCCTCCTTTCATCCTCCCACACGGTCTCAGACTCAACACGGAGGCCTACATCAACTGCCTGGATGAGGTTGTGCTACCCTGGGTGAAGAATGTGGCTGCTGGAAGACAGGACTATGCCTGGCAAAAGGGTTCTGCACTGTGCCACACAAGCATGAGACCTGTCATGGCTATCAGACAATTTCTGCGACCACACCACCATAACATCTCCCCAGACTGCAACTCTCTTGATTATAATGTGTGGGGCGCAGATGAGCGAGAGATCAACAACAGTGCATGTAACACCAAAGATGAACTGAAGGCAAGGATTATGGCAGCATTCACCAACTTAAACAAGGAGACAGTCCAGAAGAGTTGCAGCAGATTCCAAAGTCGTCTGGAGGCCGCAGTTGAAGCCAATGGCGATTTTATTGAAGAGATTTACTCTTTAGTATTCCAAGATATTTTTATGTAATTTCGGAAAATATATCTGTTAAAATGTGATGCCAATGTTATTTTCACTTTTGCATAATTTAGACAACAATATATTCACCGCATCCTGCACACACACACACACACACACACCTAAATAAATAAGATAGTGGTACAATAACGCACCAATATTTACTGGAAATAGCAGTCGATAATATAAGACGCTATAGTAAAGTTTCACTGTATATATATACTGGCAAAATGTTAGCAGGCGGCGAACATAAATTCCATCTTACCTGTAGGAAGAACAATAAATAAATGTAGAACTCAGGTGTGGATAATCTAGGACCTAGGTTTTGAACTTTCCAAATTACGTGTGTTAACGTAAATTTGATTAGTTCTCACCGGCTCGATTCACCTAGACAAAATCTCAAATATCGCCACACACACACACACACGCACACGCACACGCACACGCACACGCACGCGCGCGCGCGCGCGACATGGTCGACACCAGTAGAAATTGACTTCACGACGCAAAGACAAAGAAACAAAAACAAGACGTATCTGATGAAATTCTTTGAGGCAGTGAATTCTCACAACCGTCAAGTCAGAAATGTTTG
>NC_068995.1:15580474-15582430 GCF_001194135.2 Octopus bimaculoides
ATATATATATATATATATATATACATATATGTGTGTGTGTGTATATACGTATGTATATATCAATGTATATATGTATGATATATATATATACACACACGTATGTATGTATATGTGAATGATATATATATATATATACTAAATTAGAAGTACACCATGTAATATATACGTGTGTGTGTATACACACACACACACATATATATGCACACACATATATATCTGTGTGTGTGTGTAACTGTGTGTGTATATCGTCGTCATCTTAGGCTGTTTCTCGTATCCGAGCAATCCAATAGAGCGGTTTCTCCATTTTGATGTCAGTATCGACTAAGAAAGCCTAATCTCGTACAAATTCCACGGAAGCAGAGGTGATAGCAAAGAAATAGTAGAAAGTTTGTGATCGACTTTTGCGGTTTGTGTCTTTTGTCAACTTTGCATTTTTAGCTCGTTTTCTCTTACTATGTTTTATTTTTCTATTACTTCAAAAACATCAATGGTCGTAGTTGGCATCGGTTTATTATGTTTTTGTCTCACTTTCAGCCATTTTGAAGACTGATTTTTGCTGGTCTTCGTGACCACATGGTCTTTTTCCTGACTGTTAAACAAGGAAATCTGTCTTGTTTCCTCCTAAGTACGTCCTAAACATAGCAGTCGATGTGTCAACATCATCGATTATAATGTTGGTTTGTCCTCATTCACTGGTTGCTGTCGATGTGGTTGTTCTAATTGATGGGAGAACTACATAGCCAGCGGAGTTTTGCTTTAATTTATGGAAATACGCCAGCTTTTTGAGGTCCGACGGCAGTATCCTTCTTTCACAACAGTTTAATACTTCTTTTTGCTATTGGCATAAGGCCTGAAATTTTGGTGGCGGGGTTAAGTCAATTAAATCGACCTAAGTATTTTACTGGTACTTAATTTATCGACCCCGAAATGCTGGAAAGCAAAGTCCACTCTGGCAGAACTTGAACTCCGCTTAGCATTTTGGCCGATGTGCTGACAATTCAGCCAGAAGAAGACTCCGGTTACACCACCAGTTTCAGTTTTTTGTGAGGTTATATATTTGTTCTTGTCATATGTATGTATGTGTTATCTTTTATCTATTACTTGACTGTGGCCATGCTGGGGCATCGTCCAGAATAATGTTTAGTTGAATGAATCAACCCCAGTATTACTTATTCTTTTCCGGTTTCTGTTTTGCCGAAACGTTAAGTTATGGGGATGTAAACACACTAACACCGATTGTCAAGCAGTGGTGGGGGATAGACAGAGGCACAAACATACAAACACACAAAGGGCTTCAGTTTTCGTCTATCAAATCCACTCACAAGGCTTTGGTTGGCCCGAGGTTATAGTAGAAGACTCCTATTAAAGGTGCCACGCAGTGGGACTGAACTCGGGACCATGTGGTCCGGAAGCAAGTTCCTTACCACACAGCCACGTCTGCGTCTATCGACAGAGCCCAACCTGCACCTACATACATGATTTGTAACAATGAAATCAAATCAAACAAGAGCACACACACACACACACACACACTAATATGTATACAGGGAGATTGTGTTAAAATACAACTACACTTACACACGCACACACACTAATATATATTGCACGCCTCATCGTGAGCTTGCAGTTTCGATTCCTGTACCGGGTGATATGTTGTGTTCCTGAATAAAACATTTGCTTTCACATTGCTCCAGTGGACTCAGCTGACAAAAATTAGTAAACCCGCGAAGTACTAGCGTCTTGTTCAGGAGGTGGATATAAAACTCCATAGAATCCGAGAAACGGGCTGTATGAGCCAATTGCATGCACATATAAATGCATTAATATACATACATATAAATATATATGTATATAAATAAATATATACAAGTATTGTAAATAAAAATATATATAAATAAATATATATAAGTATTATACATATATATATATATATATATATATATATATATATATATA
>NC_068995.1:15582453-15586133 GCF_001194135.2 Octopus bimaculoides
TCACTGTCGTAGGATTGTGGTTTCGATTCCCAGACCAGGTGTTGTGTGTTTTTATTGAGCGAAAACACCTAAAGCTCCACGAGGCTCCAGAGGTGTGAGGGTGGAGTGGCAAACCATGCAGTACTCTTTTTGTTAGTCTTTCTTCTTGTTTTTGTTGTGCCTGTAGTTTAAATGGCCACTTGCACATTAATTTCACGAGCAGGCTGTTTCGTTGACCGGATCAATTGCAACCGACGGAATGCCACTATATATATATATATATATATATATATATATAAATAAATGCATATATATATTGCGTTCTTGTCCCATTCTGTATTATTTATATAGATATATATAAATGCATATATATATACATACAAATATATATATATATATATATATAATGTATGTATGTATCTTTCTATATGTGTTTGTGTATGTGTTGGAATATATGCGTGAGAGAGGCAGAAAGAAATAGAGAGAAAGATAGTGAGAAATAGAGAGAAAGATAGTGAGAGAGAGAGAGAGAGAGCTTTCTAGCTATGGCTTTATAAACGTAATCGAACTGTAGCGGAATGATATGAAAGATAGATTATGCAGTAATTCCTTTCCATTGCTTATAATCATTAAAATCAAAGACCATGACACACCCCAAATTTCTTTTCGAATATTTTGAAAACTAAAAGAATGTCGAAAGTTTATAGAAACTCATGATATATATAATTCAGGATCACAACATGCAAATACGCTGCAACAAAATTTCTTTTCCTCAACAGGCGCTGCCCTATTTAACATTGTCCCAAAACAGATCAAAGAGGAAAAGGATCCCATTACCTTTAAGCGGAACCTGGACAAATTTCTTCAAGGAATACCAGATAAGCCACTTATACCTGGATACAACTCACTCAACGAGAACTCCCTACTCGAATGGACCACGATACCACGGAACTTGACTTTAAAAGGAATTAGCTAATCGTATCAGGTGGTTCTATTAAGTTAGACATGGCCTGGACCAACTTTTGTTCGAAACATATCTAAGTTATCTAAGATAAACTGAAGACACAGACAAAGGAGTTAATATCTTTGAAAACTATATTCTTTGTTATGCACTTAACAATTCTGTCTCCGTGAGAACTGTAAACTATTTTCTTTATACGTCAAGAAGTGAATATACTTTGGAAAAAAGCGACGATAATTGTCCATCAGACTATAGTGGTTAATTTCGTTTGACTCTACATTGTGACTATGTTATTAAAAATGTCGAGAATGTGTTGAAAGTATGATGTATATAAATACTTTAATCAAATCCGTAGCTATTGATGGAAACTGATTGTATATGTCCACAACAGGCACACTTAGCTACGTGGTTAAAAAGCTAGCATTCTAACCGCGCGGTTTCATGTTCGGTCCCACTACTCAGCACATTGACGCACACACACACAGATACACACACGTACGCACACGCATGGACGCACATGTCTCTCTACACACACACACAACGCATACATGCGTGCACGCACATACAACGTACACATACCTCCACACACACAACATACACATACACACACGTATATACACGCACACACATACATACACACGTAAATAGACGCATACATACACACACGTGAACGCACATATAGCTCCACATACACACACCGCACACATATACGCACACACGTGCACACACATACATACACTTCTGCACTGACTCAGCCACTTGCACGTTAATTTCACGAGCAGGCTGTTCCGTTGATCGAATCAACTGGAACCCACGTCGTCGTAAGCGACGGAGTGCTAACAACAATACCACACTTATGTGACATGTTTATTTCCCATTGAAGTGTTTTAAGAATAACATTCTTTCTTTCTTTCCCTTTTAAAGCTCAGCCAGGCTCATGTGCCCGGTTTCCCGGTTTCTATGGCGTATGTGTTCCCTACCAGCTGGACGGGACGCCAGTCCATCGCAGCGTTACTCAAGAAACAGGAAGAATGAGTGAGAGAAAGTTGTGGCGAAAGAGTACAACATGGGTCACCCCACCTGCCGGAGCCTTGTGGAGCTTTAAGTGTTTTCATTCAATAAACACACACAACGCCCGGTCTGGGAATTGAAACTGCGATCCTCCGACCGCGAGTCCGCTGCCCTAACCACTGGGCCATTGTCCTTCCAGTTAAGAATAACGTAAACAATATAAAAATTGGTTTCGAATTTTGGCACAAGGCCAGCAATTTCGGGGGAAGGAGGCTTATCGATTACATTGATCCCCAGTGTTCAAGTGATACTTACTTTATCGATCCCGAAGCGATGAAAGGCAAAACCGACCCCGGTGACATTTTACTTCAAAACAAAGACGGACAAAATACCGCTAAGCATTTTGTCCCACGTGCTAACGGTTCTGTCACCTCACTTAAGCAATATAAATAGTGTTTATTCTCTTCCTGATTTGCGATCATTCCGGAGCACGCCTCCAAGGGTTTGTGTCAATTATATGAACTCCTTAGTATTTTACTCAGAATAAGGGACAAAGTTGACTTCAACGGAAATTGAACTCAGAAAGCGAGGATACGGACAAAATAACGCAAAACATTTTATCCGACGTTCTAACGACTCTGCCAATTCGCCGCCTGATTATTAAGTTATAAACATATATTGCTGCGGAATACTCAACCACTCTTTTTTCATTGATTTTGGTCTGTAGGAAAGCACTATACACATTGCCTTCGCAGTTGGTTTCCGTTGAATGAACAATTGGAGAAATCATCGTCGAAACCGACGGAAGATCCATTTACTTTTAATCATTGTGGTACATGCTCATCACAGCCTTCCATGGAAATACAGGTCAAAAGCTCCCTATTATGACTCTTAAGATGACATTGTTTCAGGTAAATTTAATTTCCAACTAATTTTAAGGAACGCTCTGATATCCAAACTATCAGGAAATTCTTAATTGACCGTAATTATATAATGCATTATAAGGGCAGATTAATTAATAGATTCGGTACGAGTAATCACATGTAATTGACTCTTATGCACTATAATGCATTATATAATCATTGCTACGTATTTACTGACAAGCCTACGGCATTTGTTGTAACTACCGAATATCTCTAAATCGCGAGGGAGCCTCTACACAGTCACTTGATGTGCTAGAAATAGCAGCACGATGGCAGTCCAGTGACGATCAGCAATGGAAACTAAACCAAAATGATAACTGACATTTCATTCAAAACCAGTTTAACATTATGACCGTATATTAAAAGGATATGTCTTTAGAGCAAACACTTTTTTTTTAAAGACAGAACTTGAAAATTTGATCAATATCAAAGTTGTTTCAAGGCTGTGAGCTTAGCGGCGTTTCGTCTGTTTTTATGTTCTGAGTTCAAATTCTGCCAAGGTTGACTTTGCTTTTCATCCTTTCGGGGTCGATAAAATAATACCAGTTGAGCATTGAGGTCGATGTAATAGACTAGCCCCCTCCTCCGACCTTGCTGGTCTTGTGCCAAAATTTGATTCTCTAATCCCCTTTTGTTTTGAAGTTTCCCAGGACCATTTCCAAAAACAGGACCAAGGAGAGAGTCTAAAATAAACAAACATTAATGCGTATGGCGGTGTCCCGGCATGGCCACAGCCGCTGTCTGCAACCAATAATAAAATAATAGAATATATTTTATTAAAATATTTTCCATATTCTTTATTTTTA
>NC_068995.1:15586518-15590054 GCF_001194135.2 Octopus bimaculoides
TAATGTGACGATATTATTATTATTAAAGTTGTAGTATATTGTCAACTTAATGTGACGATATTATTATTATTATTCATGGAAAGTTTCATTCGGCTCCATCCGACTTAAAGTTTCGCAGTCTTCTTACAGAAACCTGCGTCGTTTAGGTTCAGATTACCGAAAGAGAACTACAGGGCGTCCAAGATGGCTACTGGAAAATGAGCTACAATTGGTCAAAGCGAGATACATGGCGTTGATGGAAGTGAGATCAACATTGCAGCGGCGTCAGATACATTAGAAAGGAGATTTTCATGGACTGCATGGCTAGACAGGAAGCTGATGGGGTCATGATGTCTGACGGGTCTTTGTAGTGACTTGGAATCTAACTGGAGTAAGGCCGGCGAGAGTGTCTGTGTGTGGTCATATGGTGACGTTAGATCTCCTACTATTGAGTGCCCTTTTCTTTCGCTTGCCCACTCACTCGTGTGTGCGCGCGCTTGTATATAACGTAGTGCAACGTGGCATTGCAGTGCAGCAAGATGCTGTTTAATCTCTCAATCGTTCGGAACCCATTAAATAAATATAAATATCTTGGTAAGATATATAGCATCCGTAAGAGTGAAAGATAAATTTTATGTTGAGTTTTATTTCCGGGTATAAAGTGAAACAGAAGACGTTTCCAGTTCCCTCTTCGCTCTTCTCAATTACTTTAGCTTCCCGTTCGGCTTATTTATAGTTGAATATAAAATGTTGCTGACAGACGTTTACACAGGTACGTTGGTCAACCAAAGAAGTAACTACATCTTTAGAAAATATTATCTTTTACGCAGTAATTACAAGATTTTTATTTGCAGGTATATAGATGCTACAAAGTCATTACGAATACAGCAATCGATGCAATGGTTATTTTGGTAACAGTTTCTTAGAATTTTTCAGTGGTACTCGGGGTAAAACACTAGCATGCATACGTATACTGGGCTAAAACAAAAACCCGCGTTCTTTTTCAATCGGTGGCGTTTAAACGCATGAGTTTGTTTTTCACGTGACAGAAGATGATGATTATATATATATATAAATATATATATATATATATATATATCCTGACAGGTGACATTTTAATTTTAACTCCTGTTTTTATGCAATTACTGTGTGGATAAGTTATTTCTTCTGTTTCAATGTTAAAAGTAAAAATAGAGGAAAACGTGATACATTTTTGTCATTTGATGCACTTTGTTTCCGAAAGAAACAAAGCACTATACAAGAAGCAAAAAAGATGTACAGTTTATAGTGCTACCTTACTATAATCTATGTGGGTATAATACTATAACGTGCTATAATCAATATTGCCTTATTACTGTCTATAGTACCAAACTATTCTATATTTTTAGTGTAGTTCTGCCAATTTACTATAACCAACAGTGCCACCTTACGGTAAATTAGTACAGTCTATGATTGCGTAATATTATAACACACTTAATCAATAATGCCATACCGCTATAATCTAGAGTTAGAGTATCGAAACTATTTTACCCTATAGTGTTAGAATTCACAATTATTAATAGTTTTATACAATAAATTTCACTGTCTGAAACAAGTTATGGAAATTCTAAAGCATCAAAGTACTTTTTGTAATGAAAGTTTTATTTTAGTGGTTGAGGTTATTTCAGTACCAGGATGACCAAGAAAATCTGGAACCATAAAAGATATTCACGGAACTGAAAAAACATGTCAAAAATTTAACGCACTATTTATAGAAAGTGTAAAAAGGACGTACCGATTATTCCTGACGCTTCTTTTGAAAATCCTTTGCCAGAAATCACGAAGAAATCCAAATAACCTTCATTTGGTGCCATCTTAGATTCCAAATTTCTTCTTATTAGCAGTTTTTGGCCTTTAGAAATTCCAAATTCCATATATTTGCCTCTGCCATTTATGCCCAACGTCGAGCTGGATGATGTCACACCTGTTTCGTTATCCCATGTAAATATATGGTTGTTAAAGGCTATTTTGTGCGGCGTGACAATTACAGTCATGTGAGGAGACGTAATATATAGTTGGCCAATATATGTTCTGAGAGGTCTGTCTGGTTTAAAACGGCCTTTGCCTTCGACTATTTTGGCCGTAATGTTAATTCCTACAAAACGCAAAAATAGAAATCTATTTGCAAATGATAACTAAGATTTTTTATTAAAAAATCAGATAAGCAACAGAAAAAAGACTTTTTCTCTGAAAAAATCTTAAACTGCGGCCGTGCTGGGGCATCACCTTTGTATGTACTGGATTTAAAATATAACACATATGAAATAGTATTGAAATCAATAATAAATGAGAAACTTAGATGACAGAAACTGTTGTGACATCACACTTAAATTATTGTATTATTCTGGTATGATGAGAAAGAAAAATAGTGTTTCAGTACAGTGATAAATAATAATAGTAAGCCAAACGAACCATCAAAAGAAAAAAATTACTCAGGATAACTCAATTTGGTAGAAAGAGAAGTCAAATAACCCTCAATTCACAGCCGGCTGTCTTAAAAAAGCTACAACTAAAGATCGATCATATAATGTAGTGTTAGATATGCAGTTTAGCTGCTTCTAATTTAGGTAAAATGTCAGCAGTTTTAAAGGTGAAGTTTAGCCGATTACATCGCTCCCAGGTTTTGACTGGTACTCTGTTAACGACCTTGGGAAGATGAAAGGCAAAGTTCGGCATGGGAGGCTCTAATGATTCTGCCAATCCACCGCCCTTAAATAGTATATGAATTGAAAGATCAGATTTTTTATTGTATAGTATGGGACATACCCTATCCGCGTCTATTTCTTTTCTCTCTCTCTTCCTCTCTCTTGATATATACTGTTTTATTAAGGTTGCAAAAACATCACAAAAACTACTAATCAGTTTCACGTTCTCGCTCGTCGGGCAGTTGCGATCAGGAATAGAATAGAATTTTATCCCATTCTTGATCACAGCTGCCCGACGAGCGGGAACGTGAAACACTGAGTAGCATTCTTTAGTGATGGTTTTGAAGCTTTAATAAAAAAGCGTATCACTCTACCTTCGGTATTCGAGCACTTTCTTCCACTTAGTTTTGCATTTATGTGCTCACACGTGTGTGTGTGTGTGTAAATAATTAAGATTCAGTTGAAGCACAAGTCAGTCCGGTATTATCCGCACAGTTCAAAGTAAAGTAAATAAGATCAAAATAAGCAATAGGGTATCAAGTAGTAATGCAGTACGGCCGTTTCGAACGGCTCCATTTAACTGAACAATGCAATCATTTCCTCAATTTAAATACAGTGCTATCTCCATCCGCACCAAAAAATTCTATTTATGTATATGGGATTTCAACAGGCAGGATATATTAATATAATTTGTCTTCAATATCTAACAGTAAGAAGGTGGAAGAAAATTCATGTTGTCGCTATTGTAGCTGAAGATAACACTGTATTTATATTGATGAAATGATTTCATTGCTCAGTTAAATGGAGCCGCTTAAAACGGTCGTATTGCATTACTACTTGATATCCTGTTGCTTATTTTGATTATATATATAT
>NC_068995.1:15590486-15591435 GCF_001194135.2 Octopus bimaculoides
GTATAAATAGGGCAAAAACTTCAAAAAAATCGTTTATATAGTTTTTAATGAAAAAAAAAGATAGTGAAACATACGTCTAACTGGGTCATACAGCAAAATTTGAAGTTGTTTGTCCTTTCCTGGCAAGTCGAAGCAAATTGGAAGTCGGAGATCCTTTATACGGACAAGGAAATGGGGGTCGCCAAATGAAGCTGAGAAAAGAAAATGTTTATACATGTAAATGCATGTAAATATAGATGTGTATATATATTCGTCTATGTATTCGTATGTGCGTGTATGAATGTCAGACATATATATATATATATATATATATATATATAAATATATATAAAGTCTGGAGGTATGGTAGATGAATACACATTTTTATACATTTAACCAAGTGACTTCTATCATAGTTACATCAACAATTCATGATGTTCTGGTGATCTGATGAGATAGATTTCTTTATTTGCATTAATTTATGAATATTTATTTGTATTGATTAATGCTGAGCGTACATATAAATGCAAACGTGTACACATAACATCTTCCACACTGAAATTAACACGACATAAAGAAGATTCCAAAACGATGGTCATCCTATGAAAGTTACATTGTTAAATAAATAAAATCAAATTATCATCTCTTATAACACTAAACAATGTTTTTATAAAATCTTCATGAACCAGTTTTGTCGCTCGGATTTTCTGGATTTTCATTTACACAAATACTTGACCTTACATTATTTTATAATTGATTACTATGTGGGCTGTTAGCCGAGTTCGTAAGAGCAGCTTTATGTGACAGCCGCGCAATCCTCTGAATCCACACCTTAAACTACGCTTTTATATATATATATATATATATCTTTTATCTTTTAAGTGTTTCGCCCATGAAACTTACTCGCCTAAGGTGCCACACATTGGGGCTCAACCCAGAGCAATGTGGTTTGGAAGTATACTTCTAACCA
>NC_068995.1:15592332-15592826 GCF_001194135.2 Octopus bimaculoides
CTATCCTTACACACGCTTTTCTTGAAGCCATCAGCTTGTAACTAATCAAGAGGTACATTAACTGTGTCGATATCACTGGTATGGGAGGTTCTGCTAAGGCAATAGGAACAGCTGCTGCATTTGGAGCCAACTCCAAATAGATTCTACAATATCTATTGACTACGAGCTTCAATATTCTTTTCTACTCTAGGCACAAGGCCCGAAATTTTTGGGGAGGTACCAGTCGATTATATCGACCCCAGTGCATAACTGGTACTTATTTAATCGACCCCGAAAGGATGAAGGGCAAAGTCGACCTCGGCGAAACTTGAACTCAGAACGTAACGGCAGACGAAATACCGCTAAGCATTTTGACCGGGGTGCTAACGTTTCTGCCAGCTTCAAATTAATTCCTTTTCCTTCTTGTTTTCGTTTCTGTGATATGCTCTTAACTGTAGTTTTTTTGCCTTTACAACACACACACACACACACACACACACACAGACATATATATA